>NC_047519.1:39257144-39417144 GCF_902827115.2 Pseudochaenichthys georgianus
TATATATATATATATATATATATATGTATTTTGGTTGAAACTAAGCCAGAAAAAAAAAAAAAAAAAAAAAAAACATTAAAAAAGAAAATATATATATAAATAAAATCGATTTTTAAAAATAATATTCGATTATGGAGACTGTAGCGAATATTCGAATAATCGAATAATCGCTGGCATCCCTAGTTTATGGGCAACGTGCTTCTGTAAATCGCCATGTAACCGTATAATACAAATATTATATTCTTTGCAAGCTCTTGTGGGGCCACATGAAATGAGGTCGGGGGCCGGATTTGGCCCCGGGCCTTGAGTTTGACACCCCTGGCTTAAAGGTGGGGTCGGTAAGAATGGAGAAACCAGCTCGAGTGCGCTAGAATTTGAAAGTATGCAGCCGAAAACAATCTGCCCCTTCCTTCAGACTTCCTCACAGAGCCCCTCCTCCAACACACACGCACATGACCAATGAGGGCACGAGATAAGTCTGTGCCCAGGTGGAAGGCTGACAGGCAGGTAGGCCATCCAGTTACTTTAGCCGGCTCAGATGATTGGTCGTGCTTTTTACAGCGGCTTCCACAGATGATATTTATTTAATGTATTCATTGTCAAAGCATTTCATGTATTCATTGCTATCGGGATGTTAAGCATCCATGGAATACAACAAGTGTTTCTGAAGTGAATTACCTACCCCACCTTTAAGCACGTCAGATGTCTACAACACAGCTGGGTTAGCAACATGATGAGCTGTGATGTAAAGGGTATTTGCAAGAAATTCCTTAAAGAAGATAAAAACACAACGCCACATTGCGTACCTGTGTCGTACAAAAACACAATGACGTACTTCTGTTAATTAATTTGCACCGTGTCCCTGTCGCAGGCTTAAGGGGATTAGCGGGGAAGGCAGAGATGAAGCATTTGGGATCAACACATTGTTTTCTAGCCCATCGCCACGGTGACCTTCACACAGGTTGTATGTTAACTAGCTGATACTAAAAAAGTCAGAGGGAGCGGGTGTTTGCTCACCAAACACTGGCCAGAAACCGATAAGAGCACAAAGGGTTAAGACGGAATTCAAGCTCTGTTTCTCATACAGGAATGAAAACAACATGAAAGACATCCTCCATAATAACGAGGTAGAATAGGCAGCTATCGATGCACTGCCACTCTATTTAAAAACCGAGATAAGTGGGTCAGATTCTTTGTAAATATAATTAATTATTTATTAAATGTATATGTTGTGTTATCGTCACAAGATGCTTAAAGGATTCTTTATTAGCACGGTCAAAAGGACTCCACAATTAACCAACATTTTATTGAAATCGCATTATGAACTATCGTGCTTTATTTTCGGAAATGAAGTATTATGGTATTATGTCCACAAACGTTATCCTATAGACCAGTGCTTCTCAAAGTGTGGTCCGCGGACCACTGGTGGTCCGTGAGCGCCCCCTAGTGGTCCGTGAGTATATTGTTAACATTTCACATTTGAAATAAATAAATACATTTAAGTTTTCCGCACTCTCGCGGGAATATCTCCGCAATAGAACGAGCTTAAGTTTAACTTTCTATTGCATGATAAAACCCAGGGCAACACCTCCGTCACACATGTTGCCACTTGTTTGTACCATTTTCAGGCGATTTATAATCTGTTCTAGAAAAACGATGTGTTTTGGGATATTTGTGGAGTTAGGTGGTCCGCGAGTGTTTTCTTATTGGTTAAGTGGTCCTTGGTATGAAAAAGTTTGAGAAACACTGCTGTAGACTTAGCAAAATATCCTTGTTTGGTACAGATCAGATAAAACAATAAAATCGATAATTTGTATATATTCTCAAAGATAATAAGTTTTACAAATTACCATTAGGGTTAGGGGTATAAATATAAATAAAATGTAGTATTTCTTCCATATTGTGCAGTCTTAATAGTAAGTCATATTGGATCTGTAAGCAAGCTTTTTAAGAAGGAACTTTATGCGGAAAAAGCAGTCAGTTGTAGAGCCACACAATGCCCATGACACAAGAAGATATGTGGGCTATATTTGTCTCTTCCATTAGTTAGAATACTTTTCAAAAACATTTCTCTAATCGCTAAATGTTCACAAATGAGTGCCTTCTTATCAGAGAAACTGGTCCCTTTCATTCCATTAGAGAGATACTCAACAGCGCTGACTCATGTTCACACAACCAAGTGTTTTTGGGCTGCAGCTAAAACCACAACAAGGTCAATGTTAGTGTGCACCATGGAGCTGGTTTTAGGTGTATTAAGGCAACAGGTGAGAGGTCTATTGCAACAGGACACTTCAGGAAGACAGGGGGATGTGTTCCTAATCAGAATGCTATGAGTATTGTCTATTGAGACTGAGATTGAGAATGTGAGAATTTGGTTTGGCATATCGTCAAATATCTGGAACAAAACTACCAGTTGAGAGGTCAGAGTGGAGGCAGCCAGTCTAGCAGACGCCAGTGAGCAGTTGGGGGTTCGGTGCCTTGCTCAAGGACACTTTGGCAGAGGCCCAGGAGGTGAACTGGCGCCTCTCCAGTACCAGTCCACACTCCGTATTTTTTGGTCCGATCGGGACGTGAACCGACGACCAGCGTTTCCGCCAGGGGAGCGTATTGCCGTCATTTGTCCAAAAATATTAATAATTCGAGAGAAGATCGAGAGTTTTTATCGCTTGAAATAACGAAAAGGAAAAAGGACATCCCTCTGTTTGAGGGGCAAAGGAGTCTGGTGGGATTATTTTTGGAGTATTGAAGATCGTTTATCCGACTTCGGCGGTGCCTACAGGACAACACGGAACGTGCGAGATTTGGACGCGGTGCTAGTGGAGCACGCGCGTGAGCTGCGAGCACCAGAGCCTCGCAGCGGCGAAACTGAGGCTCCGTGGTAAACTGTGGTGACATGAAGAGCCGTTTGGGATGGCCGCCCTCTCAGCCCTGGACTGCCGGTGACCCTTCGGTCCAAAGTCCAATCCCCCCTACAGACTGAACCACTCCCGCCACACTGTAATGGCCTGTTTCCACTGCAGGCCTCGCTCAGTTTGGTTAGGCCCGGCTCACTTTTATGCTGCGCTCCCATTACAGTTTAGGAACTGGGGTAGTTACTATAGTAACGCAGTGTAGGCGGAGCCGTGACGTCATCTTCAATGAGAGCCCCAGAAAAACAACACAGCCGTTAGCTCTTAGCACTCAGAGCTCACAGCTCCTCATATCTGTTCAGAAACTAGACAGAAGTTAAACAAGTACAAACCACAGACTGCCTGTGTCATGGAGAATACAGTCGCTGGGTTATTTATGTCTGTAGGCCGTTGTTGTGAGTGTGGACGGTCGGAGCATATATAACGTTAGCTTAGCCAAGCTCCATTTAGAAAACACGCATTTTAAAAGGTTTTTTCGCCTGCCGTCTGTCTGCAGACTTGTCAAAGCATTAATTCATGGTTTTTACTAACCGGTATCAGTGTGTTGTTACTTCGGCATCATTTTGAAACGTGTATTACAATTACATCACGGTCAAATATGTTCATCTTGTTGTAGTTGTAGCCCCCTTGCCAGCGATTCTCTCTAGTTTAGCATACTCAGCCCGACTCAGCCTGGTTGTTCCTGGCCCTAGAACCACGATTTTATGGGGCCAGAAAAACTGTGAATTAGGACCCGCTAGCCGGTACTAGGCCAAGTGGTAACGCAACCAAAAACGGGCCCCGCACGCTTAAAGCGAGCTACCGGCTGCAGTGGAAAGGCGCCATAACTATTCATGTGCCTGTATTATTCAGTTTTATTATCTTTGCTTTGTAATGTTTCCAATGTGTTTTATGCTCTTAATGTCTTTGATTTTTTTAAAGCACTTTGAATCGCCTCGTGTTGAAAATCACTTAATAAATAAACTTGCCTGTCTAGGGTTCAAACAATAAGAATTATAGTGTGTGTTATTAGTAATTGGCAAATGTCTGCTTTAAAAGTCTTTAAAACTGCCCAGCGACAGGAAACTGTGGCTATTAGGCAGACTGGATTAGACTTTCTAGAATCAGAAATAAACTCAGGAAGACATATTTAGTTTTAACATTATAGACGTCATGTATTCCTGTGTAAAAAGAAACTCTTTGACCTCGTCAGAACCAGACATCTCAGCTGTAACTGCTGTTGAAAGCAATTCTCTTTAAAAATGCAAGAAAATCCCATACAAAATGACCAGACAAAGACAACATAAGGACATTTCTCTTGAGTTTGGGATCCTTCAAAGTGTCAGTCTCAGAGTAAAATTGAAGAAACAAGTATCTTTAACAATGCAAAACAAATAAAATACAAAATTATCAATGCTAAGAGTTTCCAGAAAAAGACAACGTAGGAAATAACTGTTGTGTTTGGTTTCCTTCAAAGGGTCAGTCTCAGAGTTAAAAGGGGGGGGGGGGGGGGGGGTGAATTGAAGACACACGTCGAAGAGGCGTCTCCAGTTACAGCAGCTGTCAGCCAGCCAACGCTCGCCCTGAACCAACTGCTCTCAATCCTTCATCAACAAGGTGAGAGAAGTCAAGACCAAGCAGGGGGGGAAACTGATCCAGCAACTCTCAAGGCAAACATGAGAAATAAATCTTGCAAACGTCTACAAGTGCCTTGGAAGATAAGTGATAAAAAAGGAGGCCACAAATAATACGGTGGAACAAAAAGTGTAAGAGAACGTTTTATGACTGATTAGCTAAATGCCACAAATACCTCCATTTCCAGAACCTAGATTGCTGTCGGACATTTCATTGGGGTTTTGTATCGTCAGGTTTGACTCTTGCATTATAAGGAACTTGTATAGTAAATAATGAATGGTAAATGGATTCTATGGTTCCTTATCCACTCTTTACAACCCCTCAAAGCGGTTTACATACTACATGTCATCATTCTCCTTTTCACACACATTCATACACCAACTCGCAACTCAGGGTTTAGTATCTTACCCAACGATACATCGAAATGTTGACAGCATGGGCTGGGATCGAACCAACAACCTTCTGGTTGAAAGACGAAGACTGAAGGAAGACGGCTTCGAAAAATGAAATCAGAAATCCTTAATTTGTCTCACAGCGAGGACATGATCCAGAAACTCTTAAGACAAAGCGAATAACCTAATCTGGTAACAGCCATAGTCACATTTGATGTTAAATAACCCAAAAGGACACTTCTATAAATGATTAGCTGAGATGCCCCGAATACCTCTACATCCAGAACTCAAGATTACCATCAAACACTACTTGTGGGTTTTGCATATTTAGGTTTGACCCCTAAAGCATGTTGTTGCATGACTAGGGACTTTGAAAAGAGAGAAGAGAAGCGAGACTGCTGAGGAAGAAATAAAAAGGGAAGTATCTCTCTCCTCACCCTGACGGAACTAGGGTTGCCAGAAACTGACCATGATCAAAATCGATTATTCGGCAGCCCTGGCGAATAATATTCGATTATGGAGACTGTAGCGAATAATCGAATAATCGCTGGCATCCCTAGACGGAACTAGACTGACAGATCTTGCCAAGAAACAAGCTTTAGTCTGGCTGGATATCTTTATCAATGTAGAGGAAACCCACAGGACGTAAAGAGAGGAGACAAAGCACAAGCCTACAAGTTCAGCAACAGGAGAGCCAGGAAGGTAGAGATCAAATCAGTGGTTGAGTCAGAGGCGAATAGTTCAGGTGCGTCGGAAACTGGTGATCCGGAAAGCAAAGAAATCCAATCCTCTGAGTGTTGTGATCCACAAATGACCCGCATTGAAACGGGGCTGAACGCTGCCTTCAGCACAGAGAAGACGAGAGAGACACAAAGAGACTTCAACGGCATCATGTTTGTGAGTGAACAGTCATGTCTATTGTCCCACTTTCTGGATGTTGTGGTATTGTGTATGCCGTCCTAAAGTTCTTTGTCTAATGTCTGCAGAGAATCAGGGTCAGCACGGCTCGTATGTCAGCGTTTTCAATAAACAACACCACCGCAAAGATGTGGTACACCTGCAAAATGTCGCCATATTGGATTGAGTTTCTTTATTTGTTGTAACCTAAAGCCACTATGCCCACATCAGAGTCTTCTGCCTGCCGCTGTCTTAGTTTGAAGTCACTCATTCACCATCAGCTCTGTTGTTCTAGTGTTGTAACAGCATGATGTTGACAGCTGCAGTACAACATGCTTTACAGTGTCAGCCCATCGGTGAAAGACGGTTAGGTTACTCAGCTCAGTGAGGGTAAGTGTGTATATGAAAACATGACCGTGGCACTGACACTGAGTACATAACAGAGGCTTTTAGATGTGGTACACGATCTTTTCTTAATCAGTAGCACCACACGACTCGAAAAAAGACGATGCTTGCACTGCAGGGCATCAAAAGCGATGATCAGACATACCTGTACCTGTCTGACTCCACTTTTGTACATTAAACTACACCCACTCCACTGATCCTCCTCTTATAGCAGACGGCAGTGTGCATCGCTGCAACCCACCTGTATGCACTAGGGATGGGAATGATTCATCGAATATTCAAAATGGTTCAGGTATTCAAATATGAGTTATGAATATTTTTATTGTAACTTTTTTATTTGTATGGGAGGGGTGCCTAAGTTGATTACATGTTATCAAATGCTTAATTAAATATATACGACAGTCCCATTTTAAATATCTTAAGAAAAATATCAAATAAATCTTGGTTTGGTTTTGATATTTATTTAAATTTGTCTTTTTTTACATTTAAAAAATAAATGTTTTTATAGGATATGTAAATGTGGTTAACCGTTTTTTTTGGGGGTCGAATATTCGAATATAAATATGCTTTAAAATTCCCATCCCTAGTATGCACAGATACAAGTGTGTGTGTGTGTGTGTGTGTGTGTGTGTGTGTGTGTGTGTGTGTGTGTGTGTGTGTGTGTGTGTGTGTGTGTGTGTGTGTGTGGACTAGCATTACTATACTAGTGGGGACCTAAATATGTTTACATCGTCACGTGTGGGGACTCGCCTCCCTTATGGGGACAAATTGGAGGTCCCCATGAGGGGGATCATTAATATTAGGGTGAAGACTTGGTTAGGGTTAGGATTAGGGTTAGGCATGTGTTGGTTATGGTTAGGATAAATCTCTAGGACATGCATGAAAGTCAATGTAATGTCCTCTGAAGTGATGTGTACATGGTGTGTGTGTGTGTGTGTGTGTGTGTGTGTGTGTGTGTGTCTTTCATGCTCGCTGTGTGTGTTCTACATGTGTGTAACTGCCGTCGAAAGAGTCCTGAAAGAGGACACACGCTGCAACACAATAACCTGTTGTCTTACGTAGACAGATATCAGATGGCCTGTGACGCTGGTTAGTGATACTCCTGCACAGCAACAAGAAACGGTACAATGTGTGCGAGTGAACTGCAGGAGAAATTCAGTTGATACTTGAGCTCAAGTAAAGCACTCCATTTGCATTTATACGCAGTTATGGCTGCTGTATCAGGCAGTGGATAATCTGGCATAAATCGCACTACCATCAGCAAGGTAGTTTCGCTCAGTGTGAAGGCCCTGCAATTGTATTTTATCAAACTTAAACAACAATAGTATTTAGATTCCTATAAGCACAGTAGTTTGTTAAGATGAAAGTGGCTCGACATGCCAATAGAGAAGACAAGGAAGCTTTCATTTTCAGACGTTATCATTTTATATTTCTCTGTTTTCCTGGACCTAAAACTAGCTCAGGAGGACATTCTTGGACTTTAAGGTAGCTGTAAATCTCAACGTTTCAGTTCGACACAGCAAGGCATATTTCTGCAAAGACACAAGGTACAAATCTGTTAGCAAGAGAGTGTCCTCTGTCGGGTAGGTGGAGCAGAAATGTGTGTTGGACAGGTGCAGGAGCGTCTCCAGGCAGCTGGATCAGATCAGATGAACAATCGGCCGGAACAAAGAGAATCCATCACACTCAACGCTCGGCAGCTGAAAGGCGTTCACGGTCTACGCTTTAGAGGACTCTGTGCCACGTTCCACTCTACTTTACAGGCCTTCTTTGGTTTCACACTCCGGTCTTTCAAACCTTTTGTGATGTTGACCAAATGGGTGTGATAGAAGAAGTCTCATTGAGATTAAAGTCTCTTTTTCAAGAGCGACCTGGCCAAGAGGGCAGTATGAACAAAGCTACAACAAATGAACACAAAAGAATACAGCTAGACGAATACAGCTAGACGAATACGGCTAGACAAATACGGCTAGACGAATACGGCTAGACGAATACAGCTAGACGAATACAGCTAGACGAATACAGTTGACGAATACAGCTAGACGAATACAGCTAGACGAATACAGGCAGACGAATACAGCTAGACGAATACGGCTAGACGAATACGGCTAGACAAATACGGCTAGACGAATACAGCTAGACGAATACAGCTAGACGAACACAGCTAGACGAACACAGCTAGACGAACACAGCTAGACGAACACAGTTGACGAATACAGCTAGACGAATACAGGCAGACGAATACAGGCAGACGAATACATCTAGACGAATACAGCTAGACGAATACAGCTAGACGAATACAGCGAGACGAATACATCTAGACGAATACAGCGAGACGAATACAGTTGACGAATACAGCTAGACGAATACAGCTAGACGAATACAGGCAGACGAATACAGGCAGACGAATACAGCTAGACGAATACATCTAGACGAATACAGCTAGACGAATACATCTAGACGAATACAGCTAGACGAATACAGCTAGACGAATACAGCGAGACGAATACATCTAGACGAATACAGTTGACGAATACAGCTAGACGAATACAGGCAGACGAATACAGGCAGACGAATACAGCTAGACGAATACATCTAGACGAATACAGCTAGACGAATACAGGCAGACGAATACAGCTAGACGAATACAGCGAGACGAATACATCTAGACGAATACATCTAGACGAATACATCTAGACGAATACATCTAGACGAATACAGGCAGACGAATACAGGCAGACGAATACAGGCAGACGAATACAGCTAGACGAATACAGCTAGACGAATACAGCTAGACGAATACAGCTAGACGAATACAGGCAGACGAATACAGGCAGACGAATACAGGCAGACGAATACAGGCAGACGAATACAGGCAGACGAATACAGCTAGACGAATACAGCTAGACGAATACAGGCAGACGAATACAGGCAGACTAATACAGGCAGACGAATACATCTAGACGAATACAGGCAGACGAATACAGGCAGACGAATACAGGCAGACGAATACAGCTAGACGAATACAGCTAGACCAATACAGCTAGACCAATACAGCTAGACGAATACAGCTAGACGAATACAGGCAGACGAATACAGCTAGACGAATACAGGCAGACGAATACAGGCAGACGAATACAGGCAGACGAATACAGGCAGACGAATACAGGCAGACGAATACAGCGGTCGTAAAACACAAATGAAATGGCACATTAACTAGTGAATATGCAAATAAAAGAAACTGTTATAAATATAAAAAACTGGAACAATTTTAAGATATATGCAAATAAAAGAAACTGTTATAAATATAAAAAACTGGAACAATTTTAAGATATATGCGCAATCACATCCACCAATGGTTTCTTGTTCTCTGTCCTTTTTAAGATGGACTTGAATTCCCCCATCGTGATCAAATCTGAGAGTTTCAGCTCCTTCTGTATATTACTCCAGGCAGAAGGGGGGAGCATATTTAAAAGCTTTGTTACCTAGTTCTGTTCTCACTTTAGGAACCAGCACCTGAATAAAATCTTGGGAGCGGAGGCCATATAGACTTTGTTTTTTACATATGAGAGGGAACCAGCTAAAAAAAAGTGCATGTCAATTCATTGGAATTTTCTATATCCAACCCGCATTTCTGCAAATGTAACCAGGGGCGAATAATCAACAGGATGTGTCGATTGTTTTGTATTGCTGTCAGAAATGGTGAGTTAGTATCATGTAACAAACACTGTCACTGGAGGCACTCCTCGGGGCTCGATGATTGACTGCTATCAGCAGACGATCTCGTGGTTCCTCTCGTTTGGTTTCCGGAAGAATGTGACAGTAGGAGTTCCTGTCTGTCAGAGGTGGAAGTCAAACAGACGAAGCATCTAGAACCGGTTCTACCGAAACAAGTTCCTTCGTCCTTTCCAGAGATACCTGTTGTTATGCAGAGAGACCTGTTGTTATGCATTGATTTGTCTTTTGAATTGCTTTAAAACAAGCACATGGAATGCAGATGACTCACGTGTAAAGCTTTTAGGCTTTCAGGGTTAGTAAACAAAACACCTGATTATAACTTTGCATAACAACCGTTTGCAACGTTTCTGTGACTCCCGTCTCTTTGGAAGGCAGACAGTGTTAGCCAAGTATGGTCCTAGTTTTCTTGTGGCTAGTTCAAACTATTATGGGTCATATATGGCGTTTAACAGTCCCTAGAAAGAAGGTTTTCAAAAAGCTACAAATCACGCAAAACTAAAGGCAGCTCAAGGTTTAGGAATATCTTAGATTATCATCAGTGTATGGACCAGTGAATGGCAAGAAGGAGAAGAAAGAGACGATGCTTTGGCGTGTCACTCTGGCTGGACACATGTCTTCTCAGTTATCGGCAGAAAAGCTCAGCAAAGTACGGGCAAAAGATGACAACACTGCAACAATCCAGTGATAGAAATATCAACTGAAGTTGGAAAAAGTTTCATAATTGAGGCATAAAAGCCTGGATGGCTGGGGTGCCCCGAAGAAAGGGGGAAAACGCATTCAAGTCTTGCCGCAAGCTATTATAATTAATAACGTTTATTGATACAAATTTGTTTTTTTTACTCTCTATTGCACAGTTTGAGTTTTACAATACAAGACAAACTATATGTCCCCATGGTAGCAATACAAGTGGATCCAAATAAACAAGACACACATGCCTTGCATCGGCTTCTTACATTTCATTTTAAACCTTTATTTAACCAGATTGGTCCCACATGAAACAATAAAGGACATCATATATAAAATATATAATAAATATATATATAAATAAATAAATAAAAATATAATATTTTATTTACATATAAATAAAATGCATTATTATTATTATCATCATACATTATATTTACAGGATACATTTACATAGTTAGACATTTACAAGTGCCCATAGTATCAACGAGCATTTCCTTTAGCCTAGCTTTAAAGACATGCAGAGGAATGAGATTGCTCAGTTTCAATTCTTGCTGAAGATTGTTCCAAGCAAGTGTAGCTGCGCACATAACAGCTGTTCTGTTTAATTATGCGTTTTCAAATGTAAGAGTTATTGTTGGTGCTGTCAGTGATGATCCATGGTTTCCCCTCTGGAATTCAGTAATAGATAAAGAGAAAGTATATTGTATGCAGCCTTAAAGTAACATGTCCCAACCTATACTAACTTGCTATACTAACACGGATGAGTCACAACGCGTGCAGCTGATAGCACCAGCACAGCTGTGTCCAGTTGTTGAGACTCAAACACTCTTAATCTGGGTTAGCACAGCCTCAAACGTGGCTTTGTTCGCACCAGCACTGATAGAAGCTCGGCCAAGAAGAAATGTGGTCCTTTCAAATAGTGACACATCCCAGCTATCACTTCAGATGACAAACACACACCACAGTAATGGAGAGAATCTTTCCTTAGGGGTCACGAGAGTTCAGCCAATCAGAGGGATGATATGGGAAGTGTGGGGAGGAAACTGTGGCACCCGGTGCTCCTGAGGGGAGGGGGAGGGAAGATATTGGGGTAGACGGCTATGAGGTCTTAACCTGAAGCCGAGCGTATATGTAATTTAACTGGTTCCGACGGGACAGATGATTATACAGGCAGAGGCCTTCAGAGAGCGCCGAGGCAAGAAGTAATCAAGACCAGACATGTAATAACAGCATGGCAAATTAAGATGGGATTGAGGGTGGACGTTGAACAAATAAAGAATGAGAAATACAGAATATGATATGCAAGGTAGAGAAGATACAAGATGACAAGGGAACATATGAGAAGGGTGACATTTGCTCGAGGAACACATGGAAATATAAAAAATATACACATTTGTATTAAATGTTATCTATTTGATCTAAATGTATTCTTATTTATTTTTGTACATTTTAAATTTAACTTCATATATAATATAAATATTTTTTTTGTATTTAACCTTTTAGTTTAATATTTGACTCTAATTTATTATGTAATATTAATATCTTTATTTAAACATTTTTATTGGACATTTTTCTGCAACTTCTTAGGTTTTTTATTAATATCTTTTTTTGTTTTTAATCGACAATCTTACTTTAACTTCCAATGTTTGATTAATTACCGTACTTTTCGGACTATAATCCGCGAATTTTTTCCCCATTTTTCTGTACCGCTAACGGCCAATAGGGAACCTCCTAAATCTATGGATTTTACAGGTAAAATTAACCACCTTTAACACTACGGGCTCTAGGACCGGTCCGTGCCCGCCACCTTTAAGCGGCGGGCTCCAGCAGGAAAAGCTGGAGGCCGGAAAAGAGTGAGACAGGTAGCGCGCCAAAGTAAAAGTGGAACCGAGAGACAGAACGAGAGCAAGACAGACGGACAATTTAGCGGCTGCGGCTTATATGCAGGTGCGCTTTATAGTCCGGAAAGTACGGTAGTTATATTACATTTTTTTATTTATCTTTCATTTATTTTAAAATGGAGCAACGGTGACAAAACCCAATTTCCCCGTTGGATAAATAACGTACTTGAGGATTTGATTGTGATTAGTAGAGGTGATCGTGCACACCGTTGTGTTTCATCGCAACAATAAAGGATAGAGACACGGATACAAAAACCAGTTCTTCAATCACAAGCAACCTCAGGACAAAATACTCATTGCATGTCAACAACCGTTAAATGCAACAGCCAGACTCACACAGCTGTCAACGGTGACAATGACACAGAACACAACCAAGACTGTCTTCGTGCAGCACGAGGTGATTATTGCAACTTCATGAACAACCGCGTCATAGCTTTTCAATATTTCCTAAAAAGCTGAAAAGTGTGTGGAAGAGAAGCTCCCGTCTGGAGGGATTGCTTTGCAGACCATGTACATTTACAACAACATTTATCACACTACAGGGAAGGGGACACCCGAAAATAATAGGGCCCCTTTAAATCCATCTCAGTCATGTTGGGTTGAACCAACACCACCGTCACTTCTGCAATCTCATACACACAGGGCCTTTGTATCAGTGTGTATATACATCTGTTTTATCTGTTGCACTGTTGGAGGAGCCTGTGACCTAAGAATGCCATTGTCATAACTACACTGTAGCTATGTGCAAATTACAATGAAATCCTTGCATGACATCTGTTCCGATATTGGCCATTGGCGCTGCTATCATTATGCAATTCATCAGGTCTTAACACGTTGCGACAGAAGACGCGCACACCCCGGCCATTCCTCCTCCGTCCCAAATGAAAAGCAGGCGTTCAGGCGGTGAGTCACAGCGGAATCACCGGCTTCTCCTCTAAAAAGCATCTGGCGACACCTCGACCCCGAATGCCGCCAATCTACGAATACAAAAAACGACTTACGCACATACCCCTTTCCTGATCCAGTTATGACGCCAAATGTGATCCGAGGGATTGGGAGATGGTGCACGCGGGGATTGAGCGGGGGCAGAAGTAGTAGGAACAGTTGGTCAATGGTCATACAGCGGTGCAAGGGCTTATTCTGTCAAACATGCCCTGAAACACAGAGTCAGACACTGTGCTGCCTGCCAGCGTCATGTGGCAGCTCCAGAGGAAACGCTGCCAAAGCTATCAGATTACAGCTCAGCAAATGGAAAAGGCACAAATAAGGAGGCTTATTTGTAGCGGCTGAGATATGTCCCATTATACATAACTGCAATGGCAGCGCTGCCAAGATAAACGCTCCAAAACAACTCCCCGGCGACGCTCGGGGCTCTGCAGTAAGAGGAGCAGTACGGTATTTCACATCCTTAAACAAGCTACAATGCATGGCAGTGTTTCCCCTACCATTGTCTTGGGCAACGGAGCCCCGCGCCCCCCCCGAAATTCAAGGTGTTTTAAAAAATATATATATTATTTTTCTTTTTATAATTTCTTTTTTTAATATATATTGCACCAAATTGCAAATAATCTATATCTACCATCACTTTTCACATTGAACATGTGCTCTTTTATTAAATAAACTAAACGCTTTCATTTTAAGTTGTGAGTTTAGTGTTGTTGACCCTAAGAAACACTGATGCATTAATCAATAACAATAATCCACAGCTCCTCTCTCTGCTCTAGAGGATGGATTTAAAAAATATATATCCCACCCAGCACCCCCCTCCCCCCCAAAGCAGCAATACTTCATAACATCAGTCTTTCTGGGTCAAAGGAAATGCAATTGAAAAAGAAAATCCAAAGGAGCATCGATATCATATAGCCATAGCTATTCTTAATATGTCACGAGGCTATTTATGAAGAGACTGAAAAACATGTCCTTTCTTTGCATTTGCATGTTTGAATAAATATATTGTAATTACTGGATAAAGGGTTTGTGACAAAGACAGCATTTCTTAACTATCAACTAAGTAAGCGTATCATTTTATTTAACTTTTGCCTCTTTTGTTTTGACTCTTTTAAGGGCCTTAATTTAAGATTATCTTTATTAACAACAGAAGACAGACACCATCAACCAGCCTCGCAAGGCAGACGAGGCAGACACATCTGCAAGTAAACCAATCACTAGAAAGATACCGCATGGAAGTGTGTGTGAAAAGGCGTGGAAGGAACGTATAAGTATGCGAGCAGATGTGGGTTTCTCAAATCAACTGGACTAAGGGACAAATGATGAATCGATCAGGCTTCAAGATGCCTCGATCGGACGCAATCCCAATTCTGAAGATCAGCTCGAGGAATCTGTAATTACTCCATGTATGATCACACACCTGAATCTGCAGAAATGCAATATGGAGGTGTGGCGTTTGGTCCTATGAGGGAACATCTTTGGGGACTGTGGGGCCTGAATAGACAGCACATGGGCAGACAGGCCAGAACAGGCAGAAGAAACCGAGCAACACACTCACTGATGTCTTACAGACACTGTTGTGTAATGTGTATGGACAAACTTCAAACACAGAAGCCTAACCCTCTTGAAGAAGGGAGGGAAAGCGTGCGCATGTCCGTGTGTGGGACAGCGAGGCAACGGTTATCCTGCAAGCACCATGTCATAATCCTCACAACATCTGGTGTGCATGAGACACTATACTCCGACCTGCTTAGTCATCGCCATGGTAATGCCATCATGGTGACCGAAACGGCATGGGTTTGATGTTAATAATCCTTAAAAGATAAAAAATACACTAACATGAACATGTGTTAGCATTTTAGCGTGAAGAAGACAGAAATTACCGACAGGGAGTAGAATTTTTTTATGCCGGACTGTTGACAGAAAAAGGAAATCGTACGAAATGTTTAAGTCGATTGCATCTTCACCATTTGGCAGCTTTTATTAGAGCTAATGTACATTAGGGCTGCACGATATATCGTGTCATGACGATAATCGCGATATGCGCACGGGCGATATTAAGTAGGCAAATAAACTCAAACACGTCATGTTACAATTATTTGTGCTGCTTGCTACAAAAGGAAAACTCGCGCAGCTCTCATGTCCGCAGGGGTACTTGAGTGAGTGACTCACCCAGGGGCAGTTCAGCGCTGCTAACCGAGCTAGCTCAGCTTGTTGCTCTGATAACTTAAGATTCAGACGTCTGTGACTAAAATCCTTCATCCGGTTGAATATAGTTTGAAAAATACCAGTTGTATAGCGTTAAAGTTCAAGAAAGGATGGTTTGCGGACAAAAGAAACTGTCTTTTCTTAAATTCCTGTATTCTTTCATATCGCAATGTCAGTTGTTTCAAATTCGTGCAGCCCTAATGTACATATCATATTCTATTGACAGACTTTTTGAACTACTTTTTATTTTGTATTTTATTATACATGTTGCATTGTTGGAGGAGCTCAGGTCAGAATCATTTCTACGCTGTAGTATTGTGCATATGACAATGACACCTTTGAATATTTGAATGTAATGTGCTTTCTCGTCTGCAGTGAAATGAGGAAAAGAAGAGGAACTTGTTTCCTCAAAGCTCAGGCCCATGTGGATCAAAGCTGAGGGGGAATAGAGAGGCTTATTTTATTTTAAGAAGTGGGTTCTGAAGATGGTGGGGGAGGTAATAGAGCTGGGACGTAGAGATGGATGTGGGCAGAAGGGAGGCTGGAGCTCTGGGAGACGGAGAAGCAGATTGCAGTCGTTTCCTTGCCGAAACTAAGGGAGTGGGGGGGGGGGGTGTTGGTTGCAGCAAGAGAGAAGATTAGAGTTTCCGTTGGCTCTCTGAAAGCAATGATGAAATCACACACAGTCATAACCTTGCAAGAATGTAAGATCCATCTGGAATTTGGGTTAAAAGTGAGTCGTGGTTGGAAATGAATTTTGGGTTTTACAAAATGAATAAAGGCTTCCCCTGATGAAGCACATTGGAGGGAATGCCTCCATCTCCAACAAAGATAGTTAAGCGTGATCTTTGCGTGTGTAACAAAGTATGATTACAAATGTTCTGTACGCTTAAAAGGCTCAACATTTCTGATCTACTCTTGACATTTAAATTCCACTTTGCATTAGAAGCTTGCAAAGTGGTATACATTACATACATGTATATGTACACAAACGGTACGTGCACTCATTTACCCTCGGCAAGTCCTAACACTGGTTATGTAAAAGGACCAACTGCAGGGTCAAGAGGACATTATCGCCAACGAGAGAACATAAAAGGATATACATGTAGCAGGAAGCATATGTATCTAAAGCTGTTGACACAACCACGCCATTCTCTCTTAAAACCAACCACCATTTATAATGCATTATTCTTGGAGTACATTCGCCAATTTATCTTTAATATGATTATTCTTCAACATTGTCTGCAAAATAACTTCCCTGTATGACATGTCAAAATCAGTCTATCTTTACATGTCTCTGAAGGCTGAATGATCCTCCCTAAAGAAATAAGAAGTGGGAGTAAATCAAAGCAAAACAACTAACAGAAGAAAAGACGATCATTCATGTGGCTGTTTATAGAGAACAAGCTGGACTCGGTCTTTGGCAGGAGCGAGCCTCTTTCCATCCATCGGGTCTGGATAGTGAAGATAGAGGTATTTGCAGAGTATCTCCGCCTCAAAGACAAGCTTTCACAAAGCCTCGCCGGACACTGGGTGAGCTTTAAACCGAGAAAGAGGGATGAAAAAACGGCATCTTGGCAAAAGAAGTTCACCACACCGATTTATTAAAGACACTTTACTGATAATCGAATAGACCCGAAAAAGAAGACGGTGGCATCAGACTTTTTCTTAAAAAGGTCTCCTATTATCCTGTTTTTCATCAATATATTACAGGTCTCAGATATATACAAAGCCTGTCTCTGATTGGCTGAAACACCAAACAGATCATTGCAGCATTACCCATAATCCCCTCTGTTTCAGCCCTGTTTCCAAAGTGCTGATTCTCTGTCTGTTACTTTAGATGAATATAAGGAGCCCCTCCCCACGCCCCTCTGAGAGACATTTGGTTACAAAGAACTCAAAGGAGGAGATTCATGTGATAAGGGGGGGGGGTTACCTTGGTTGCTGATTGGCTAATGGTTACTCAAGCCACCACATCGTTATGACATCATAAAGTGTCCAAAATCTGATCCGCTCATTTTCAGACAGGTTTTTATAGGAATGGATCAAAAAGAGAGAGAATCTTTGTTCCTGAAACTTTCAGATCTCTTTCCACATGTTGATGTAGAAGAGATGTGAAAAAGTGGATTTTGCATAATAGATGACCTTTAAATTGTAAGATGCTTAGCCACATTACAGACCATCTAGTTCTCTCTCCAAAAGCAATATAAGCTTCAAATAAATCATAAGCTTCAAAGCACCATTGGTTGCTCGCTGTATTTCAGCGCCGTGGTCTATTACGGAAAGTATTTAGCCGTCATCTGGTTGCTAGATGAGCGGGTCGGAAAGGAATCTGGTCATTTGTTTTGAGGTCCAGAAACATCCACCATGAGAATGCCTCGAAGGCTTTCCTGTTGTGAAACGGCAGGCCGGGCTACCGCAGCGGGCATGTAAATGGGAAATAAGTAGGGCATGTGACTTTGAAGCTGCAGTCACTTTAAATGTAAATCAAGCTCACAAGCTTGCAACGTTTATGCTCAGAATCACTCGGCAGCTAAACGCGGGGAGAAGATCCAAAGTGCAGCAAATCCATTTAATGCATGAGGGCAAAACGTAGCCGAGGGAAAGGACTCTGAGCAAAGAACTGTATAGGGTTGAAATGGTTTGTGTATTGATGCCAAATAGGTAGAGTGTTACCGTTGAGTTTCTTAAGGTATTTTAAAGTCTATTTTGACATGTTGCCTTTTAGGAAAGTTTGCATTCAATCTAATGTAATATAGAAGGGTTGCAAATGCACCTTACCTTAACATTTACATGTAATTAACTTGTGTTAATTGTAACCTCATTACCCAGCTAGACCAATGCGTCTGTTGTCTTCGCACTAATGTCTGTCAGCACCGTGAGGTATTAATCTGTTAAGCCCCAAGCATGTTTACTTAGCGAACATGACATGCCCAGAACATGACTACACTTTTAAAAAGGGGTAAATTAATAATCTTTTACTCAAAGCAATGATACACCTGTGAGTTGGATGTAGAAAAGTCAGAATCAATATAGAATGTTTTTATTTTAATGTAAATTCAGATTGAACATGTAAAAAATGTAAATTATAGTGTCCGTCCAAAGAAAAAACATTACTGACAGTGAAAACCACCCTTGAATGATGGGATGGTAGACTAAAAGCTTTAGGAATCCAAAGTACAACATATGATAAGTACCCTGTATCAAGATTGATGCAAAACAAGTGACATTTTACCTTTTTAGAGAGATTAGAAAGAAAGAAAAAACACCTTTGGGTGGATTTGCCGTTTCTCTGGAACTAGGGATGCACGATATTGGTTTTTTGAAACCGATACCGATAACTTCCTGCTTCTCAAGACCGATACCGATAACCGATAATACAAAAAAAATACGCCACTAATTATTTTAACGCGATTAACGCATGTGTATTTTTTTACGGGCGATAATTATCGTGCATCCCTATCTGGAACCCATTGGTTGATTTTGGTGATTGACATCTCTTTTGAACCGTTAGAGCCAATAGAATCAAAGGGGAATTTCCACATACACACAGGTTACCATTGAGGAGTGAGATTTACGTGCAGCATTTCGAAAGCTATGCTCTGAAAACTGAAACCTAGGCTCAAACTAGTAAATATGAAGATGGATTATCAGTAATCATTTCAAAGTGACAGACACATTGGATTAACCTTTGGATTAACCTTCAGCAGCGCTTTATCGTTTGAATGCCATTGAACACAACTTTTGATCAGAACAACAGCTAAGGTAAGAAGCTTCCTCCGTGAAGCTACGTGCTGTGATGTCTGTTTTCACTTCCCCTGTCGCAAGTTCGGATCGCTCAGTGATGATACTAATATTTCTGGAATCTGTGGAATCTCAGCTTGCTAATCGATATCTCGTTTGTGCAGATCCGATAAGTAATAATGGTATGTAAGCCGTGAGTTCTGTGCTAAGTGCGATAGCATTTTTTCGCTCAGGGCTCATTTAGACGCTTCTTGTGAGACTTGTGTTTTGTTTCGGTAAAAATGGTTCGTATCGTCAGTTAGCTGAGTTTCTTCCCGTTACGTGAGTATGGAACATTACCGTTTAGGCGGTGGTGGGCGAAGTCCATACGGACTTGGCTTGGCAACTGGAAGGTCACCAGTTCTAGTCCCGGCAAGACCAAGTGCTACCGAGGTGTCCCTGAGCAAGGCACCGTTCCTATACACTGCTCCCCGGGCGCTGTTCAAAATGGCAGCATACTGCTCCTAACACTATGATGGGTCAAATGCAGAGAAGCAATTTCCCCACGGGGATTAATAAAGTATATTAAAATCAAAAAATATCAAAATAAATGTGAAGAAGCCCTGAGACACAGTTTCGTGAAAACAGGTTAAAGGTTTTCTATCACTGTACCGAACTTACGTTGAATCATCCTTCCTAAACCAGGGTATAAACCAATTGTCCGAGGAACAATACACTGTTGTACCTTCCCATTAAAACATTTAAAAAGTTGCTCAATGCTTTTTAAGAAATCGTCATAGTCAAAACAAACTAATGTTGACGATTTGGACGATTCAAAGCATGGATTGTCTAACTTGGTTTTTATCCTTCACTCTTGTGTCTCATATTCCCCGTCAGCTATATTTAACCTGGATACCATTGTCTGGAGGTTTTCTGAATCGCCATCTGTTCTTTCCTCCAAATAGAAATCTCTGAATTGACACAGACGCAGTTTTAGCCTACATGTGCCGGATGCCTATGCATTTACTTTAATTGACAAAAGTGCTAAAGAACAAGTCCAGGCTTTGGAGAGATGGGTAGAGATTCTGGGCACAGTTCAATACGTGGATCAAGATAGTCTAAATGGGGCACTTGTTTCGAACAAATGGCCTCCTCTTTGAAATGCCAGGCGTGTTGGGCTTGGTGTCCTAATTCATGTGTGTGAGAGGGCAAACTGAAGCTGAACACACACACACACACACATAATCTTGTCTGATCATGTCAAAAGAGGCAGTCGTCCCTGACACAGTTCATTGAAACACAGTAAGCCTTTTAACCAGCCAATGCCTTGTTCTACATCAACTGTCACTGCTGTGATAAGCCGCATTCAAGTCACAATAAGAATCTATCACTGTTTACAACAAAAGCCTATTTTCTTGGAGTTTACGTCGCTCAAACTGAATAGAACCAAAAAGGATGCCTGTACAAGCAAAGCATTTCTCACAATGCCTTAATCCCCTTTTCCACGGTACTTCATACCTGCAGCTATGCGTGAAGCAGGCAATGCAGGAAGCTCGTCGCAGAAGGAAAAAGGTTGTGTTCAGGCTCTTTTGTCTAAAATATCACGCATTTTCTTGTGTTTGCTTCGCTTTATCGCCTTTTTATACATTTCCGTGTTGACAGGTCCTTTCCGTTTCCCCTTGAACCACATTGTAATTAAAGAGCTGCTAAACCGTCATACAGTTATTTCTTTAGATGTTCCTTCACCGCAGCACCGCTCTTGTTGTTTTCCTTGTTTTGGTCGACCCTATATTTGGTTTCTCCGAGCTATGGCTGTTTCATCTCCACACTCCCCTGCTGAAGCAAAGTGTCTGAACAAACCAGAGCTCTGCTGTTCTGTCTCCAAAACTACTTCTGAATGTGTATTGTTCTTTACAGTTAATGTCATTAGTTGTTGTACGGTCACTAACCACATCAGTGATCATTAACCTCGGTTACCTGTGGGAATGGCTGTTCTTTCCAGCACTCTCTCTTCCGGTTGTTGCCAATAAAGCGAGATCTCTTCTGCTATGCAGCTGAATCGGGGGGTCAGGTGCTTTTACTTCAAATGACTGTGGTTCAGTGTATCTACCAAACTATTCTGGTCCCTCTGATTGCCAAGTCGAAGCACTTTCTCACAAATGGCTACCAGCAGACGAGTGAAGGAGGAGAGGAAAAGGGAACGCAACACACTCATGATGTGTCCTCACTTAAACTCAACACCAAATCCATTGTTTCAAACCCTAAAGTTAATATCCTAACTTGACATTGTCATTAGAGATGTCCCGATCCGATCACGTGATTTTCAAAAGATCGGAAGGAAAAAAATCGGGGATCAGGATTTTTTTTTTCTCATATAATTTTTTTTTCACTCGGGGAACGGCACTGACACAACCGACACTACCGACACTTTCAGAGACTTTTAAAAAGGAAAGAGAAACTGCCCCAGAACAGTGAAAAGGCCAAAAAAACAACAGTTGCGTTGGATGACCAGCCGTTATCTGTTACTTTTTTTTTCTCATTGCATAAAGATTGGATCGGGAAAAATCAGTATCGGCAGATTGTCAAAATCAAATGATCGGAATCGGATCGGGAGCAAAAAAAGGTGATCGGGACATCCCTAATTGTCATGGTGTAGCACACGATCTACATCATCGATTAATAAAATAAAAATGTCAATATTGAAGAGTATCTTTTGAAGCTGTAACAAACTCCCAGTGGCTGTTGTGCCCAAGACTAAAAATGGAAATCGAATGGATTATGTTTATGCAATTTGGTGGCAACACTGCTGTGTAGAACTCCAATTGACGTATTGTAAACTATCAAACATAACTAAATTACTTGTACAGCATCAAGCAAGAAAGCAACGGCACCACACACAAAAAACATTTAGTAATTGTATTTAAAAAAGTCTATATTTCTCTATATCGACAGGTTTTTGTTCAGATCCCGTTGCACTGATGCGAGAATCTGCATAAAGCCATGACAATAAATAAAGACGTGGTGATGGTCTGCATCCAACACTTGTCCAACAGAAATGTACCAACACCTAACACACGGACGCACCGGATTATCTTTCAAGTAGTTTGTATACATCATCCATTGTAGTCTGGATCTGTCATTCAACATTGTGACTGTGTACTAGCATTGAGAACACAAGGGACGTTTACAGACGGAGGATCAAAGGTGAACACCAACATGCCAAAGTCTGCACCAGTGAGTGGTGTTGACAGGGAAAGAAAAAAGACATTGCTTAAGTGCGGACATGAGGGAGACTGAGAGAGTTGCATCATGGTCAGTCAGAAAGCAGCTTTTTAGGTATGTGACACATATTTGCACCTGACAGAAAATGGGAGAAGCTGCTTTAGGATTTACCGTACTTTTCGGACTATAAGCCGCGACTTTTTTTTTATTAATATCTTTTTTTGTTTTTAATCGACAATCTTACTTTAACTTCCAATGTTTGATTAATTACCGTACTTTTCGGACTATAAGCCGCGACTTTCCCCCCCATTTTTTTTGTACAGCTAGCGGCCACTAGGGAACCTCCTAAATCTATGGATTTTACAGGTACAATTAACCACCTTTAACACCATGGGCTCTAGGACCGGTCCGCGCCCGCCACCTTTAAGCGGCGGGCTCCAGCAGGAAAAGCTGGAGGCCGGAAAAGAGTGAGACAGGTAGCACGCCAAAGTAAAAGTGGAACCGAGAGACAGAACGAGAGCAAGACAGACAGACAATTTAGCTGCTGCGGCTTATATGCAGGTGCGCTTTATAGTCCGAAAAGTACGGTAATTAGAAGGATTGTAACAAGGTGTCATTCATTCACTATAATCAGCAACAATTTAGCTTCAAAATGACAATCAATCTACCGGCTTCAGGGACACATTGGTTATTGCGAATCCCTGATTTACTGATTATGTCACGGCGTCTGTGTGTGAACGCACGGTGAATATTAAATCACTGTGCAGGCGGCATTGTGACAAGTGCAGACCAGCCGTGTCAAAAACACACCCAGGAGAGAATGAAGGCCTGGAATAGCAGAGCCCATCAAAGCCTTTTCTTTCATCTGTCAAAGAACAGGCCTGTAATTTAAAACACACGAGGCAGACATAAACACGGCAGCAATGTTGGCAACGGAGCTCGAGCCACCTTTACCTGTCAAACTCAATAAGGCAGAAAATAGAAAAGTAACTAATCCTCGCATTTGATAGCTGAAATGTCAGTCTTGGCTTACAGGTTGATTTAGCACTTGTTTAGGAACTACACCGCAGGCCTTTTAAGGATAGTCTTTCAGTTTGAAATCCCCTGACTAAAGAGTGGTGCAGGAACGGGTCCTAAAACCCGGTAATGAGTCAGCATTTTACCAAATTCCGGTTCCCTCGTCTTGAAGTCAACAGGTTTTCAGACATGTTTGTAGTTAGATGCATGAAATAAAGTGTGTGGTAGAAACAACCTTAAAACACTGGTTGATAACAACTTTCTAAATGAGACTACTAAACGTCATCACGCCAAACATTAGCCAGCTTTAGCTTGGCGGTGTTGATGCAGCTATGCAAACAAATGCAGTTTGTTTAAAGCAGGGGTGGGGAACCTCCGGCCCCCGGGCCGTATACGGCCCGTGAGACCATATGGTGTGGCCCTCGAGGTAATTTCTAAACACACGCAAAAAAGAAAAAAATTAAAGTAATCTAGACCGCAAAATAATTAAACAAGTGAGTGCCTGTTTTTCCTGGCCAAGGCCAGGGTCCTTGAACACAACACAAGCCTAACGTGTCATCACGTGGTATATGTCTCGTCTGACAGGGGTGTAGTTCGGGGAGCATCAGAACGCAGCTCCGCTCCGGCACTTCCAAATATTGCAGTACCCATAAGGAGCCGTACACATGCTGCAGTTTTTGCGTGGCTGTGTCTTAGTTGTAAGCCCAGTGGCGATCTGTCATACAGTCAATAACTTTGTTGTTATTAGCATCTGGTTAGCTAGCTATGCTAACGAATATAAGAAGCTTTTTCTACAACCAGTGAGGTAAAGGCACATCTTTATATGATCATTATAGTTATCAAAAAACAAGAGAATAAAGTAAACAGGTATAAAATACTATATGACTGTAAAAAAAAGTTGTTATTAATAAACAAGAATACAGTTTGAAAGGAGAGTGATTTGTAAAATATCCATAAAGAAAAAGAAAATCTGTTTACAGTTATGTTTCATATGGGTGTTGAGAGATGTGTCCATAGATCTAATGTTGCTCTCAAAGTGCACCAGATTGCTTTAACTTCAACATTTAAAAACAAATCTTCCCGGGGGAGCTTGCCCCCGGACCCCCCTAGAGGAGGTTAGGTCCCCCCCCCCCCCCCCCACTTAAATCATGGAAACTAAATACATTTGCGCACATCTTGTGTCCATATCTTTCTGTTTTGGTGAAATGAGTGGGCTGTGATTTTAGTATTTTTAAGCAGAGGTCAATAATTTGTACGGGCCTCGGAGGATGTTGAAAACATTGAAATGGCCCTTGAGAGGAAAAAGGTTCCCCACCCCTGGTTTAAAGCCTAGCATTAGCTTTTTATTTCTGGCTATTGCATCTTTTATTTTAAAATCATAAAAGTGGTGTTAATATGTGGAAATTCTCCTGCTGAACAAAATGTGTAAGTATCATAAACGTGTGTTTGCCAATGATCTTGTTTTCTGCAATATTCAAAATCCAAAAGAAGTATATTCCATTGTTTTTTGTCAAGGGAGCGATGCTAACTTCCTGTTCGGCTTACAGAAATATGTCCTTACTGCACTACTCTTTACTCAAAATGAATATGTGCTGTTCAGGTAGGGGTGGGCGATATGACGATATATATCGTCGTGACGATATTAGGTCTCCACGATATGCTTTTTCAGAGATATCGTATCTATCGTGATAAAAAAATATATAAAAAAAATAAACTTTTCCCTTCCGTTATGCTAAAGTCTTTTATTGCACTTCAAGTCTAAAGTTTACATTTTAATTGTTTGGCACTGACTTTTCCTCATTGATATGTTATGTTTTACTTAGTTCTGTTTTACCCTCCTTTTCATGTGTATTGATGTTCACTGCTAGTGCTACCTCAGAAAGTGTGTTTGTATACTGGGAAACTGTGCCTTGAAGCCATATCAAAATGTTGAATTGTTCATTTCAGAAATAAAACCAGCTTGAAATGCTATTTTGGTCTGTTACTCCTTTTTGTTTTAGTTTCTGTTACCTTGTAGGTGCTTGTACTGTTAAGTAACTTGAAAAATAACCATAATAACAGACATGAAAAAATATCGTGATATATATCGTCCATCGTGATACTGCATGAAAAATATCGTGATAATATATTTTTCAATATCGCCCACCCCTATGTTCAGGTATAAGCTACATCGGGCAAAACCCTTTAACACACAGCCTTTTGCCTCCTTGAGTACACCAGAAGCAGCCAACACACCCCAGCAGACAGCAGGGAGAGACATTAGACGATGAAGTTCAGAGCCCCCGCTGTGCCCAAAGGCCAATAACCATCTATCTGTCAAAGGCAGAGAACTCACTTGGCCCGTCCTATATTTAGCAGACAAAGCCTCATCAGCCTAAGTACTGAATTCAATTTCCAGAGACATCATTAATCTACACTCATAAATCATTTGGGCTCTGCTAATGTGGGCTCGTCATCCTCAGAGCAGCGTGTGGTTTTCTGTATCCAAGCTTAACCTCACACCTAGACTGTGTCCATGCAGGACCGGCAATCCTTCAAAATGCATTTAGAACATGCTTGTTGCTTGCCTGAGCTTTACTGTATCACTACACCACCATGTTTCTCATTCAGCTGCTGGGCAATTAGCATCTAGGCGGGAACAACTGGCTCTGTTATGACGAGGTGGAAAATAAAATGACTTTTTTAGACCCTGGCAGGAAGATTCTCGCAGGAATTTCAGATGCAGGAAGAGGAAAATAATAAACCAGTATACAAACAATGAGGCCACAAAACAAAGGCAGAAATACAGGATCTGGGCCACTATGGAGTGGTACAATGATGACATGCTTTTGCAGGCCGAATCAGAAGTTAGCATTGTAAGGGGAGCCTCGACAAAACCAGATGGGGTTCTTCCTGTGGATTTTGGAATATTGCAGAAAACAAGATCTGTGGAAACACACTGATATTAAGAATGATCCTTACAGGTTTTCAGCCAGATCATCTCCACATAAAGCATTTAAGATGAGCTCAATTAATGCTATGAACAAACTACAATGTTGTCTAGGGATGTAACGATACCAAAAAATCACGGTACGATAATATCGCGATAAAAAGTCCACGGTACGATATTTATTGCGATATTGAAAAATAAAGAAAAAAAATGTTTAAAAAAAATTAACTTTTTTTTTTTACTTGAATTTTTTTTCTTTAGTAAATAATAAATACAGTACAGCATTTTAGTAGGATAGTAGTATTTTAAAGTGTCAACAATATAATAATCAGACCCTGCAATAGAATAGATCAAGTTTCACTTTAGTTTTTCAATTAACTCTAACTCTCTCACTCAGCGTCATCAAGGTCTTATCTTTTAGGAATATGAGCACGTCCACATTTCCAGGTAGAAGCTGGGATGTTTGGGCGTTTACAATATCCCCTGCGTGGAAAAAACTCTCTTGCTTGGTACTGATGTTGCTGAGACAGAGAGATATTGTCTCTCCACCACTTCAAAAACAATACCCTTTTTGCCAAGAAGGTGAGGCTTATTGACAGGGCGAGATATAGATATACTGTTGTCAATGTCTCTAGGTATGTACATGTAGCCCTGTAAATACGATGTCCTTTTGTTATTTGTTGTTTTATGTTCATGTTGTAACCTACTTGCTGCCATGTTGCACAGGTCTCCCTTGAAAAAGAGATTGATGATCTCAATGGGACCATCTGGTTGAATAAAGGTTTAAAATATATATATATATTTACCGCGATATCACGATATTCGATATATCGTTACATCCCTAATGTTGTCACATGACTGCACATCTCCACGGTTAAGCTAAAAGTGGCTATCGTTTGGCGTGATGACGTTTAAAAGTCTAATTTAGTCACAGTTTTTAAGATGGGTAAAAGTTTCAGATGTTCACCGGTGGAGTATTTTGAGACACAATTGTTGGTTGTAAAACAAAGCCTTAAAATCTCATAAGCTTGTATATAACACATAACCTTTTAAGGCAACTAACTACAAACATGTTGGGAAAATCATTGACTTTGACGGACCAAGGAGTGCTGAAATGCTAACTCAATTGCGGTCAAGGCTTTTATTGTCATGTGTACATAGCTACAGTGTAGATATGTCAATGAAAACCTTGGTTGCTGATTGACTAATGGTTACAAAAGCCAAAAAATCATTATGACATCATAAAGTGGCCAAAATATGATCAGTTCATTTTCAGACCGGTTTTTATATAAATGAATCAAGACAAAAAGAGAGAGAATCTTTTTTCCTGAAACTTCCAGAATCTCTTTCCACAGAGTCATAAGTCATGTCATAAGCTTGTATAAAACAAATACCCTTTTTAAAAGACAACTAATAACAAACATGTTGGAAAAACCATTGACTTTGAGGCACCAGGAAGTGGTCAAATGCTAACTAATTTGCGGTTAAGAGTATCAGTTGGTAGGAATATGAAGTCCTCAGACTCAATCACATCTCGGGGCTGCTCTGAGGGATACAGTATATCTGAGCCATGTTTGTTCAGTGTCCTGACATTCCTCACAGACAATCCTCTCCCTGTGCTGCGCTCACACAGCCAGTCCTTGACATTTCACTCAGTGACTGTCCGGTGGGTGGATAAGGGACACTCCGGCCTGTGAACAAGGCCAGTCAGCCCGCTGGAACAAGTGAACATTCATTTTACATTTCGCTGATACTCTGGGTGGGGGTTGATGGGGCAGTGACTGATTGGACTCCTCATCGGGGTGTTTGGTCATGTTTTGGACACACAGTGGAAATAAGGACTCCTTCAAAGCCAATGCAATACGTGGAAAACTGATTTTGGTCACAAAAACATTAAACTCCACTTCTACACCAGTCAGAGTTCCCGTTAGAAAGTGTTTTCGCCGGTCAACATGTCCGTAAAGTTGAATTCTTCCGGACAAAATTTGAAAAGTGCCGGTCAAAGGTCTTCTTTGTTATTTATTGAGCTTTAAAACAAATTGATATGATATTAAACAAACTAATTATAGTAGATTAACTATTCAAAAGTGTTCAGTAATTTACAATAACACGGGAATAATAAACAGAGCGCTCTCTCCCTCTCCTGACAGCCCGTCAGTATCATGCAGCTCGTGGATCAGTAATGAGTGAACCGACAGTAAAACTAAACACATCTATAACTAGTTACGGTAGTTTGAGAAGTAATTAAAATAGCTACGTGTGATATTCTAACCTGCAGTGTGTGTGTTGTTCCGCTCACCGCTGCATGTGATCATGCAGAGCTGCGTGTCGAGTCTCGACTCGTCAGCAGCAGCTGATCTCTCTCTCCCGTCAGATTAGACTCGCGTTTATGTCCATATCGATCAGATCATGCTAGTTCTAGCTAACGATAGACTACCTGCTTATTAAAAGACACCTAAACAATAAGCATCGCTATGCAACCGGGTGAGGCCACAAAGTATAGCGCAGCATTATGCATTTGTCGACATGCCCACCGGAACCCCGAGGCATTACCAACAGATCAACGCACAATCAACCCATCCAGGACATCTCTTTCTCCACATTAAGTGTTAGACATTAGAGTTGACTATTCTTGTCTGTCACATAAGTGGTGCAAGTTGCGCAACTTATGCGGTATTGCGCTAAGCGAAAATTATTTTGACCGGAGAGATTTAGATTTGCCGGTCTTCAGCATATTTTACCGGTCATAGTCCGGTAATTACCGGCTAACGGGAACTCTGACACCAGTTGCACTCTTCCTTGTTCATGTGATGTTTTGGTGTTGTTGTTGTTGTTGGTGTTGTTGTTTCTTTCCGTTAACTGTCAAATGGGAACTAAGTCTTTTTTTTGTATGTTTATGAGTTTCTCTTATTTTCCTACGATACTGTTAAGATTGGCTGTGAATAAGAAAATAGGAAGGACAGACCATCTATTTCTATTTGTTTATTGTTTTTGAGAAAGGGGCAGGTAATATAAGATTATTTTCTCCCTGCTCCTAGTCGGATATGGTGTGTTTATAGAGACATGTTTTGTAAATAATTGCATTAAGATTTAAAAAATAAAAATAAAATCATCTGAAATATTACTTTTAACAAATATATGTATTGTGATAAATATCAGCATCGATCAATGTTAAAAAGGTTATCCTCATACCATTGTAAACTAGGGCTGTCCTGAATACCATTTTTCTGTAGTAATCAGCAGCGAATATTCGGCCCCCAGCGGGGGGGGGGGGGGTGTATTTCGGTTTATTCACTGCATTAATTTTGTTATTCTACAGTATTGTTGTTTTATAGTTATTTGTTAATGTAACCCTATTTGTGTTCTTTGAAATTGAAAAGGATATTGTAATTGTAATTTGGCTTGGCTTTTTTTTTTTATGGACATGCTTTTATTTTGAAGGAGTTAGCGCTGTTGACAGTAAATTGATGTTGCTATGGAAACAACGTGACGGAGATTAATGGAGAAAAAGTCTCTACATATAAAGACGGAGAAAGTAAACAATTAAGTACCATGTAAATCAGTACATAACATTTCTATATTTGTTGTTGTTTCTTTCAGGAATGTTTTAACCAAAGATATGAGAATATTTTTACGAGTTTGGGAAATGTATTTACCGTCAGTCTTCATTTTCTCTCATAAATAACATTGGCTAACTCAGAGGTTTGTTTACGACCTCTGCTCCTGTTTCTTTACTTCTTTTTTTAGCTGTTGCCATGCGGCTGGATCTCAGGATGATCCTAACATTAGATGCAGATTGTAAACAACTATAATCCTTTTAAGTGCAATTCTGATACACTTGTGTTTTACGGAAGTATTTCAGAGGGAATTATTATCCTTAGAGGATTGTTATAATGTGGTAGTGCTATTTTGTATTAAGTACCGCTGGAATGACTAGTATAATAGATGGGTTGAATGGCCTTGTAATAATTGTTAATACCAATTTAAATTATATTTTTTTCTTTATCCTATATTAATACCATTTGATTTGATTGGATATGACACTAGCTATCATGTTAGATGTTGGCAATGTGGCATTAGTGTCGTCTTTTCCTCTTTTTAAAAAAAAAAGTAAAGTGATGTCATTTTCTGGACTTCACTGACTTTTTTTAGCCGATTATAAATTTGCATTGACCTTCTTCGTCATTATGTCTTCCTTACAGATATTTATAGGGATGTCCCGATCACCTTTTTTTGCTCCCGATCCGATTCCGATCATTTGATTTTGACAATCTGCCGATATCGATTTTCCCCGATCCGATCTTTATGCAATGAAAAAAAAAAGGTAACAGATAACGGCTGGTCATCCAACGCGATGAATTCAGCTATCTTGGCTGTTATTCTTTTGGCCTTCTCTCTGTTCTGGGGCAGTTTCTCTTTCCTTTTGAAAGCCTCTGAAAGTGTCGGTTGTCTCAGTGCCGTTACCCGAGTGGCCGCTGTGTACTCGTCGTGTTGTTGGTGGTGTTTGTTTCTCAGGTAGCGTATTAGATTGGTCGTGTTGAACGTAGCTCTGTTCTTTCCACCACGCGGAACCTCCGCCTTGCAAACATTGCATCTGGCTGTTACACTGCCTTCGCTTTCAATTTTATAATACTTCCAAACTCTTGACATTTTCTCTGTCCCGACTCACCAGCTGAACGTAGCCTCTCGTTAGCTTACTGCTACTATTAGACACTGCGCCCACTCTGTTGCCAGATTTGAGAGAAATAAGCAACCAGGTCTGTGAAAACAAGCCCAAAGAAAGCAACACATACATGATGTTGTGTCCTTTTAAACCAAAACTAAGGCCTCAGGATGACTTTAAGACGTGAACATGGTCATTTTAGTTTTGTAACATTAAATTAAAAAAAAACATTTTATAAAAAAAAATTTTAAAAATCCCGATCCCCGATTTTTTTCTCCCGATTCCGATCTTTTGAAAATCACGTGATCGGCTCCGATCCCCGATCACGTGATTGGATCGGGACATCTCCAGATATTTATTTATCAAAGTCTCTTAAATATTTTGTGAAAGCACCGATAGTCAAACGTACAATATCAAAAGCGTTTTTGACAAAATTATTGTGCATATTTGTCAGCCTTAATCTTGCAATGACTTAAGTAAAAATGACTTTTTATAGGATATGATAGTTAAAAAATGTTTAGGAGATTTCCTAGACGAAACAAGAAGTCAATAAGTAATAATAATTGGTTGATTAGAAAATGCACCGTTAAGTCGCAGCTTTGTAGTAAAGTAAAGGGTTTGAGCTCGGAGTACTCCCAGATGCTGTGTGATTGCCAGTCTCACAGCTCAGTCAATGTGGTTGGGCGTGAAAGATTTTTCCCTAATAGTCAGGTTTTTGCTAAAATAGGACATTTATAGCTCAAAGCTTTCCATTCTTGAGCTGCAGACATTGTTCCTTTGAGCAATGTACCTTTTAAAACAATGTCTGCTTTCCGTAGCCTCCGTGTTTATTATGGGTGAAAGTTGATGACTACTCAGTTATGCTTGGCTAGCTTAGTATAACTATCAGTTAAGACTATTTAAATGTTGCTGTGGCTCAAACCACAAAACTCCTGAGTCAATTCAACCTGAGCAGGGGAAAAAACACAAAGATGAATACAACGCAGTGTTCTCAACACAAGTACAAACCCTGTTCTGTGAGCAAGCATTCAAATTGCTAATAACTTCAATAACATGGCAATGCCAGATGTTTTGTATGGTTCAAATTCAAACACAGTATCTCTTTGCCTTGAAAAATACGTAGCCTAACCAAAGTCGTTATATGTTCTTGAAGTTAAATCATCGTAACACACGGTTCTCAGCATCCAACCCCGGCTTTCCCACAAACACCCTTCTGGGAAAACATGCCAAGAATCTCTTTCATAGATAAACTATAGCTACAAGCTGAAAGGCCTGGTCGACAACGGTGGACGGAAAAAACCTCAGAGCCGAGCAGATATTAAACTCTTTATGAGCTCCTTGATCCTTTTCCCTGCACCAGTTTACATTCAGAAGCTTCCTCTGTTTATGGAAGAAAGTCCACAGCTGAACCGAAACGAGGGGGGGGAGGGACTCGGCCTCAGAAACACCACCCTGCGATGAAGGCACTCATCAAAAAGAACTTCAAGTGCTGGTGATAATTTCCGAAGAATCCATCACCCCAAAATAGCCGGCTCTGGTCTACTTTGTTTGTGTTTGGGGCCTGCAGAACTCCATGTCGCCGGCTTTGGTGCGACGCGGTCGGGGTGCCAATGCTCCGCTGACTGGATCCATGCCAGAGTTCAAGTAATCTGTTTTCATAGCACTCTGTAAGCCACTTAAACTCTGTGTCATTAAGTCCCATGAGCTGTACTCTCATTAACGATGGCTTGGTCGCCCCCTTCCCCCCAACACGGTCAAGAGTTCAGAGTCACAATAAAGACCGTCTTTACAATTGTCTTTTTCAATGGCGGGACCATGTAGACAGATCATCTGTGTCAGATCTAATTATAAGTACATTAGGTGTTGTTATAAACATTCAACACACTTTTGGGAAAGGAAAAGCACTTCTCACGTAAGTTGACGTTCAAGTCAAGTCGTACTCTATGTTGTAGCAAGATAAGTCAGTAAAGCCAACTAAAAAAAGTCGTATTAATGTTTAATTGTTCTGGGCGTTTACCAAGTGAAAATGTCAGACTTATTGGATAAATGTTTCACGTCTGTTCAAGTATTTAGGGATTCAAGTCTAAAGGGTTTTTCATGCGTCAAGCCAACTAGTTCATGATAAGTGTCACCTGAACAAGTCATTGCATGATGCTGTTATTCTTAGCTCAGCTCTGAAGAACAGCGTGAGCTCAACGTCTGAATTGTTAATGAAGTTCAAAAGGAGAGAACTGGTCTTCCCACCATCCGAGAACTTCTGCAGTCAGCGTTTGACAGCCTCTTACGTCACGTCGCCCTCCCTCTCTGCGTTCAGACACAAACTCCATGCCATGTTCCCTCTCTCTCCTCTTGGAAAAACCCTGCAGGCGAAAGTGCCGCATTTCTATTATGACATTGATCTCATGATGATCTCATACTTGTGAGGATGACCGCTCACTTGGTGAATTAAGCTCGTGGAGTTGTAACAACAATACAAAGAATATAGAGCAGGGGTCTCAAACTCAAGGCCCGGGGGCCAAATCCGGCCCGCGACTTCATTTGATGTGGCCCCGCAAGAGCTTGCAAGGAATATAATACATTACTGCCATTAATGCCACTCTACAGAAGCAGGCTGCCCATAAACTACATGTCCCACAATGCATCTCATTTTGTGACATGCGCACTGAAGAGACTTGCAATTATTTGCCCTGGCTTTCAGACGTAGTTAATTACTAAGTTATTATCCTATCCGATAATAATCCACTTCAGAGGCAATAATGTAATATAATACATTATTTTATATATTATATATTTATATAGTCACACACTTTGAGTGCAACCTTTATGCGAATGTGGCCCGCGATGAAATTGAGTTTGACACCCCTGATATAGAGGGTTCATACACTTTTCCCCAATGATTTTCAATGACTTCTCCACGACCTTTACCTAATTTTCCATGACCAAAAAAATAACTCTTTCTCAGCGGTCCCACTGAAAATGGTTTATTTTAACATGGAACAGGAAAATAAGGTCTGCAACATGTCGTGCCTAAAACAAATCCAATAGTAGGCTTACTAGCTTCTACGCGCTAAAGCAACTCAAATCTCTCACCGGCAAAACACCTCGTCAGTTAAATGCCATTGTGCGTGTCATTACTACACGATACAGTATAGGGCTGTGCAATTTAATCGATCTTGCAATATATATCGATATTTAGTTTTCCGAGAAAGTATCGATATTTCAGCCGCGGGTATCGATACATTAAGTCTGATAACTGTGTTCGTTATACTCGCGTCCAGGAGAGAAGCTTTAAAAAGGAGACTAATTGAGTCTCTGAGAATGTTCAAATGTATACTTTAATTAATAAAAAGCGCGGTAATGTTACAAGCAGAAGATGGTTCAGTCAGAAAAACAGCTGTGTTCTGGCTCTCGTGAGCGAAGGGAAGAGAGCGAGATCCACCTTTCCAGCTGTTAGATATCCTCTGCTGAATCCTCCCTGTGGGCCGGTTGGCGCTGCTGGGGATCGGCCCTCCACGTCTCCAATGTTCGTTGTTGCGCATTACAGAGGATTCAGACATTGCACATTAAATATATAACTAAACACGCCTTTTCTCCTCCTTATCTCTTTCATGACTTTTCATTTAATACATTTTAAACGCTGTAATCAATACTCCAAAAATATCTCACGGCTGGTATCATTTCCGGTAGTTCCGAATGTTGTCTCATGCTACCCACGTCTGTAAACAAACGTATTCAAATAAACTGTACCTTCATTTAATATTCAGCAATAATAATATCTCGACATCTATAGTTGTAGTGTTGAAATCAGTAGGTTTCGGTGCGCAACACTCCGTGTCATATCGCTACTAAATTCACCTCTATAGGAATATTGTATTGTATATTAGCCACATGCTAAATGCTAATCGGAGATGAAGGATTTTCAGAATAAAAGCTCCACAACTGGTTGTGCACAACAACCTCTGGTTTTTCAGTATAAAACAGCATTTAAACTGACTGTATGTTTATGGTACTTTATGCCATCAAAACATTGATTTTAATTTCTAACAAGTCCCATTCAAATCCCCCGTGTTCCGCCACCTGCTGTACCTTTTCATTCTCCATTGTCCATTGTGATACTGCACTTTATGTACTTACGTTTCAAAGGCTTGTAAGCTACAGTTTGCACTGTTTCAATAAATGAAACTAATTTTCTCACCACATCTTTTGATTCATTTTGTCCAGCATTTGCAAGCTGGAGACTCTCTGTCAGAGCCATATATTGTATAATTGATGCTTTCAGTTTTCAGTTGAATTAATTCAATCCAAGTCAATGGAACACCAAAATCCCACTGTCCCTTTAAAATCTTTCAGAAAATGATATAAGTGTATCGAATTATATCGAATCGTACCGTTGGCTGAATATCGTGATATATATCGTATCGTTGGCTGAATATCGTGTATCGTATCGTATCGTGAGATTAGTGTATCGCCACAGCCCTAATACAGTATGTATTATCATTATGTCTTTATTAGGATCCCCATTAGCACTAGCACTAGCATTGGCTATTCTTCCTGGGGTCCTCACACACTCAAAACATACATAAACATACATACAACAAAATTAAAACAAAACAGCTCATAATTTCATGCAATTTACAGTGAAATTAAGTGAAACTAAAATAGTCATCCAATTATCGCCATCCTAAGGCCAAACAAAAGTAAATACAAATAAGTGTACATATAATATATGCATACATAGCCACAGGCACAGTTAACATTTACTTTGTAAAACTTAAATATTTTTTTAGCAACCTTTTGAAATGTACTTGAGAAGGTTCCTGAATGATATGGACCGGTAAAGAGTTCCAGCTGATCATGGCTCTGGACTGTTCTCTGTCCCATATTTGATTTAGATTTAGGTAATACAAACCTTCCTTCTATTGTATGCCGTGTTTGATAGTTATATTGTGCATATTGCGCTATAAACCTTTGTGATAATATATCTGGTGAGTGTGTCACTGTAATATTTCTGACAAAATGTAATAAAATATAAGTTGCCCTCTGTCTGACAGTTAACCATTTCAGTGTCTATTTTGGCAATTAGATAAAATATAAATTATATTTGATGCAACTTAAGTTACATTTCCCTGACTTTTCCAAAACTTTGGGAAACATTTTGTTTTCCAGGGCCTGGAATTAGCATTTTGAACTTCCATGACTTTTCCAGGTTTGTAATGACCGTAAGAAGAACCCTGTAAAGTCCTAAAAATGCACAGCGCAGCAAAATAAGCACCGTGGGAAACGCCGTAATGCCAACATCATCAAATGGCAGAAAGAAAACAAACAAGTCTCATGTCACGAGGAGAAAAGACTCAAAGCCCTTTATATAATGTGAGTAACTTCATATAACCGAGTTAAGTGCTGAATTCGCAACATCAATGTTATTTGCCAATGTTTTGAGGTAGAATGAATCTGTGTGCAGACGTTTTAAAGCAGATATGAAGCCGTTGTGCTCTGATAATTTGTCACAGGAAGCTTCACACGGCTTCTTCCTTCTGTTCACTCCGGTGCCTCTCTACCCGTCTCCTTTAGGAAATGAAATGCTGTGCCAGGTCATGTTTTAGGACATTTCTCACAGTAGTTTGGTCAAGGGCAAAGTCTGCAGCCCGGGGATCATCAGCGAAGCTTTTAAGCCGGCACTGTGCCCGTTTTGGAAGCAGGAACCCAGCGTGGTGACATGAGGATCAAACAGACGACCTGAATTGAGCTAACCCTAGTGCACCTATGCTAAAAGTGCAATCACATTTGAGGTTTCTTTAGCTCCTATCACAATGGAGATGAGAAATCAATCAACCTGAACTATTTGATCCATCACTGAGGTCATTTTTCAACACATTTTTTAACATAAAATATGCCTCTCATGCATGGGATAATACGGTCTGGATTACATAAGAAAACAACCATGTCATAGAAAGTAAATGCCCTCTTGATAAAATCATAACTGCCAGTTAACAAGAAACAAGTCGAAAAAGCGTTACAATAAGCAGACAATAAAGTGCAAGTCAATGGACAACGCTTTCTTCCATCTCCGTCCATCCAGCTCTGCATTGTTCTCTACCAATTATCAATCAAAATGGGCACCAATATTGTTTCTTGGTTTGTGTCAAGGTGGCCTCAATCGATATAGAAATGAGATATCGATCCAAAAGTTACTTTTAGTGTTGGTTTTTTTCTCTGACATTATTTATTTGTTGTGGGGAATACTGCTCTTAACCAACTTTAGGTACAAATAAACAATGCAGTTAGTTCTAGGGATGCTCCGATCGCCAATTTCGGGGCCGATCGCCGGAATCAGTATCGGCCGATCCGATCGCCGATCCGATCGAGTGGGCGGGGCCTAAATGGAAGATTTAAACATCACTTTAAATCTTCCATTTAAAGTGATGTTTGAACTCAGTTTGGCTCATTCACTGGAGCTTCCACAAACAACAATCAACTTAATTATTACATTCAAATGATGTACATTATTCAAGTTTACATTCACTTTGGAGAATAACACGGGAGAACTGAGCGGAAGCGCTCTCTTTTCCTCTCTCCCCTCTCTCTCTCTCCCTCTCTCTCTCTCCTGACAGCCTGTCAGTATCTCATGCAGCTCACTGATCCAGTAATGAGTGACCCGACAGTGAAGAATAAATATATTTATAACTAGTTTAGCTTGTTCCAGAGGTAGACCAAATAGCTAAGTAGGTCTAACGCGTGTGTGTTTCGTCCCACTTACCGGTCCGGCGGGCGGAGTTGCAGGATTTCTGCTTCACACACGTTGCATTCCGCTATTTTACTGTGTTTTTCGGACACCTTAAAATAATGCCAGACCGGTGAAGCCATGTTGGCGAGCTTGTTTTGCCGCACACAGAGAAAAGTGTCATGTATTTTACGTCATGCGATCGGCTCTCGCGGTCGGCATGTTTAGAGAGCACCGATCGATCGGAGCATCCCTAGTTAGTTTAAAACATGCCTGGTACAAATGTCACCAATGCACGGGATAACAAAACTGCTGTCTAGGTGACGTAATGGAACATCTATGGACAATTAGACAGTTATGATAAAACATCATTTGTGCCAGTTTTAGATGGTATCAATAAAACGTGGCGTAAAAATAAGCCAATAACACGCTAGATCAACAAGCAGTTCTTTCTTTACTTATTTGTGGTCCGTATTAGGGATGCCAGCGATTATTCGTTACAGTCTCCATAATCGAATATTATTTTTAAAAATCGATTTTATTTATATATATGTTTTTAATTATTTATATATTTTTTTTATTATTTATGTATTTTTTTTTTTCTGGCTTAGTTTCAACCAAAATATATATATACATATATATATGCTAATAATAGTAAGAGTATTAATAATTGTAAATGGCCATTGGTCACACCACCAGTTTGTTTTACTGTAAACTTGGAGGAAGCCTGCGCAGAGCAGACTGCTGCTGCAGCACGCTACACACCGACCCCACCCCCCCTCTCCCTCACACGTGCGACTAAAGATGAACAAAGCGGCAGCCGGCAGGTAAAAAGAGTTCCTCCTCGTGGAACTACTTCGAACTTACACGTCCAAAGGAAGTTAAATGCAAGCTCTGCGAAAAGACGTTGGTCTATCACAGCTCAACCTCAACAATGCGTTAGCATTTGAGTGCGAAGCACGCCAAAGAGGTTACAGAGAAAGACGCAGCACAGCCGGCCATTACCAACTTCACTTCAAGGCCACGTCGTTGTGATGACATGCTTGTTTGTTGTTTGTACTGTTAAACATGTTCTAGTAAAGAAAGCAACGGGATTCCTTTTGTCTGAGTTTTTTTTTTTTTCTCCCGTGGGGGGGGGGGGGGGGGGGGGGGGGGGGCGAATAATCGATTATTATTCGCCAGGGCTGCCGAATAATCGATTTTGATCATGGTCAGTTTCTGGCAACCCTAGTCCGTATATATAGTTTAACTCAATCATCGAGCATTGCATAACGGTCCGGTCACCAGTGCATTGTTATCTACCATGCATCCATCAAAAATGGGCACTAAAATGTTTTCTTGACAACTGTGGTCAACACATGGCAAACAATTCATATTCCAATTACTTGTATATTGACTCTCCTCGCACTACTTTAACTGTTGTGTCTGTTATATTCTGTTGCTCTGTTGGAGGAGCCCGTGACCTAAGATTTTCATTGACACATGTGACCTGCTCTATCGAAATCAGTCGCATTGACCCGAAGACACATTTTGAGTTGTGTACACTGCTGGAAAGAGGAGATTCCTAGCTTTCTAATGATATCAGGTTTGTTGTTGTTCTCCAAATATTAAGCGAAATATGTCACATTATATAATGACTGTCACCGAGTCATCACTTTGAGAAAAAGGCCTTCAAAGTTTCCTCTTCTCTGGAATCCAGCCGAAGCTTCAAAGCTGTATTTATCATCTGAATTTGCCGAAACAAGTTTAATATTCTGAAAGCCAAGACTTTGTTTATTTTAAATCAGATGAAAACAAACTGTAACGGACCCTGCCGTGTTATCTATGATTACTCTACGGGTACATTCATAATGTCAGCCGGAGGGAGGGGGGGGCGGCGGAAGAGCAGATTGCGAGTGAGAGATGTCTTCGTCCCTTCACAAGCTTAAAGAATGTATTTCTCGTGTGATTTTGGAAATAAAAGTTTCATATTCTGAAAGCCAAGACTTTGTGTGTTTAAAATCAAACAAAAGACGCGAAAATAGTTTTTTACGCAAATCCAGGTTTATTTTGAAATGAGCCGTCGCGACTTCCGACTGATTTCGACAGAGCGGGTCACAAATGTTCACTGTAGCACGAATGACGATAAAAGCCTTGAAACCTCGAGTCCTTCACACAAGCTACAGATTGGTACACACAACTGCAGGAGTAGAGGAATGAGGTTTGAGTTACGACGAGAGCGAACGTCTGTTCAGTGTGAACGCTCGACACCCTTTGGCCTTCACACTCTTGGACTTGTGACCCGACATCATGATCATAAACTCCAATGTTTTAACAAGTGCAATTATGTTGCTCTTTTAGACAAAATAGGGCCAATTTGAAGCTTTTCCTTTGAAGATGTGGCACATCTCTGGTGGCGAACGTGTTGATCTGTTTTCCTGTACGGCAGCAGTTAAAGGTGGGGTAGGTAAGTTTGAGAAACCGGCTGGAGATCGCTAGAATTTGAAAATACACAACCGGAGAAAATCTGCCACTTCCTCACAGAGCCCCTCCTCCAACACACACGAACGCGCACATGACCAATGAGGGCACGAGATAAGTTTGTGCCCCGATGGAAGGCTGACAGGCAGGTAGGCCATCCAATCGATTGGTTGTACTTTTTACAGTACCACGGCTTCTACAGATGAAATTTTTTTATGGAATTGTTGTCAAAGCACTTCAGATATTCATTGCTATCGGGAAGTTAAGAGCATTCCATGGAATATAACAAAAAGTGTATCTCGAGCCGGTTTCTGAAACGTACCTACCCCACCTTTAACTCTCTCAACGTGTAGGACTGCTCATCTCCAGGCCCGCTCCACCATCAAAGGCTTCTGCACACTGACTAATAAATGATGTGTGCAATGCATTGAGTCATATCTGGAGCACAGAGCAAAGACATCAGGACAAGATTAACTCAAATGTGATGATTTTTCTGAGCGCAATCCCCATTAAGGTTGGTTATTTTTGGATGATTGATTATTATTGATTCGACCTGTCAAATTTGATATAGGATTAATGTCTCTTCGTGTCTGCTGTTGGAACAGCAAGCATATGTCATTATCAAAATGATTTAGAGAATGTTTTCATCCTCTTGAAACATCAGTGTATTAGGGATGGGAATTTGAAAGCAAATGTATATTCGAATATTCGACCCCCCAAAAAACGGTTAACCGGCTAACCGAAATGTACACATCCTATAAAAAAAAAATTGGGTAAAAAAAACTTTATATATTCGAATACCTGAATCATTTCGAATATTCGATTAATCGTTCCCATCCCTACAGTGTATACAACAACATGTATGGAATAATAATAAGATATCATTAAAAAAATGCCACAGTTTGATCGTTTCTGCTATTAAATGTGAGAATGGGATGCTTTTCTTTGTTAATGCAAAACTAAATTGAATATGTTTGGATTTTGGACAGTTTGTCGGAAAGAAATTCAATTTTGAAGACGCCATCTAGGGCAGTGACCATCAACTGGCGGCCCGCGGGCCACATCCGGCCCGCCAGACATTCTCGGGGCGGGGGTGACTGTGGCGTTGGCGGAGTGGTTAGTGCGCCACCCCACTCATTTATTTGTTTACAACCTCTCGTGAGTAATGTGCTGTACCGGAGTCCAACAGAGAAGCAGCAGCTGGCCCCCGAAAGTGTGTCTCGGATTAATTTTGGTCCTTGGTCAAATGTAGTCGGTGATCCCTAATCTAGGGCTTTGGAGACTTTTGGCGGGCATTTCTCACTCACACTGGACATTCTCTGATATTCAAACAACCAAATAATGGAAATACTGACAGTCAATCCCTATTGGGTTCACCAACACTGAAATTGTAAGCAAAAAGAACAACATAGCCAAGTGACTCCAAGTTTCTGATGAAAACCACTTCGTAAACCAGACCAACAGAAACATCCTGCTTCTATGATCTGCACCAGGTCAAAGTCATGTCGTCTGTCTGCCTAACATATGTACACAATAGCCCAGACTACTCGGGAGGAAACTCCAGCAGCGTGAAGCTATGAATGGAAATGTGCGGTGTGGACACAACAGTGCAGACACCCGATATCCCCCTGGAGCTGTCGAGCATTAGGAACAGTCGGTCAGAAAAGACACGTATCTCATGGTTCTTCTGACGTGCCGATGCTTAGGTGGGTTGTGGGTTTGGAGCAATAAACCACCAGACGGTTTTCCAGTCAAGGCTGTCATTTTAAACGCTTGCCACACTTATCCAAATGGGTGAGTAGCCACCCTACGATCTGTGGAAGGAACAAGACGAGCGGAGGATAATCAGACACCGTTTGACTTCTCAAGAGACTTTGAAGAAGGGAAAAACAATCCATGTCAAGTCCAGTTTATTTTTGTTTTGTACAAACAGTGGCGCATCCTAGTGTGTGTCTAATGTCAGTTATGAGACGTCTGAAGAAGGCCTTCAGAAGTGGAGCAGTTTTAATTTTTGTGCAGAAAGCATTCCTCTCTAATGACAGGGGAAGCTATGAGACGGTTCGTACAAATACTACAGCAGGAAACTTTAATTGAGGCTTCTTATTAAGGCGGGCTGACCATAAAAAGGCTGTGATCTTCGACACAACATCTGTGACCGCAATGCTTTCTGCGACACGAAAATGCCCGACCTCGGCCTGATGAAATATAGGCAGCGTGGGAGTACAGCAATAAACGCAGATCTGATGCGATACACGACGGGGATGTTGTATCGTGAGGCAGAATGTTTTGTCGTGGGTGAAAAGTTCATGAGAAAACGTGGGTTTTTTACATTTGGTTTGAACAGCTTGATCAAAGCTACGATAAGACAGAATGAGAATTGAATAGCCGCATTACAGAACACACCCTGAGCAATAAACAGCAGCACGTTACGGTTGAGTCTTCTCCTACATTCTGATTGTAGAGCGGTGCAGTGATTACGAGCTTTTGTAAACCTGGATGCTAGCATCGCAAGGGTTCCCCCGACAGAAAGCAATGGGATTTCTCCATTTGATTTTGGAAAATCGCAAACACACATGAATGATATTTACATGTTTTGCTCCGCGGGATAATCTCCACATATCAACACTACTTGGATTTAGCTAGCGTTACGCTATAACGGAACGACAGCATCGTTGAATTACTTCACATCTCCACCGCTAAGCTAAAGGTGGCTAATGTTAGCGGGATAAGCTCAGTTTAATTTAGTCCCTTGTTAGCAATTGCTGTTTTAAGAAGTGTTAAAGCTTCAGACATTCAACAGTTATTTACCGACGTATTTTATGTCGTAGAACAAAATGTCCACATCTCGTAAGCTTGTATCGACCACATACCTTATTCCAGGCTAACTAAAGTGCTAACATGCTAACTTTTTTCAGGTTTGATGACTCAACACTTTACCCCAAAACCAGATACAACAGCAATCTGAGCTTCTAGCCAGATGCAAAACTGACTTCAACTGGTAACTTAAAATCCTTTATTTACAAACCCCTCGGCTGAACTGGGCAATACAAGAACAAATTGCCATGGTCAGCAACGTTCAACTCTTTCAAGGGAAGGTTTACACGCCTTGACTTTTCTCACAAAGCTATGTAAAGTAAAATCCCAATTTGCATGAAGTCACATAAGAGTTAGTTTCTTCTGCTGGAGGGAGAAGTTCAGCAGGGTTCATCTCTTCACCTGCTTCTCAGTAACACACTCCTTTCTGCTCACACTGAATTATTCAAAAAGGAGGATATGACTTCTAGGTCACTATCATTACAAACAAAAAAGACTGCCTTAAAGTTTGCACATGCGAGGGCTAAGCGTGAATTATTGATCAGTTGTAACTTGCTGCCTTAACATATTAGTACCCTAAAAGAAGGCAGGATGAGAAACTAAATGTATTTTATTGAATAAGGGAATCTTGTAATCCAAGTTTCCTATGAATAATACAGTCTGAATGTGGAGATTAATTATGTAAACTAAGACTTTGAGCTGAACATTCATGCGGCTATTCGGTAGCAATCCGAGTAAGATATAGTGCTTTAGATGCCAACAAATGTGTCATTTCAATTGAATTATGGGTGAAAAAGCTAATATTTCTAGGTTTTGACACCACCCCCCCCCCAGTCAAATCTTATCTGATTCTAGGTTGACTTGTATCTCCAGGATGTGTGTGTCAGCTCCATGCCTCCACCAGTCAGCTGGAGCAGTTTCCCTCCCCATCTTGCAGGGCCTCAGGCAGCCATGCAACTTTTCTCCAGCTTCTTCTTTGGAAAATTATGCTTTTAATTCAAACTATATTGCAGAACAACTTGTGAAAATGGCCTTTCTTCTTGCTTTTCCTCCTCTTGCATGTGAAGCATCATCGATTACATTAACTCGCATGCTTTCTCTTGCAGCTAACCCTCTCTTCCACTATAATTGGCTCATTACAAGTCGAACAAAGTGTCATTTTAAAAGCATTTCCTCGTAGACACGTAGGAGCAAAGAGGATACTAAAGCTGATAGGACTTTCCTGCTTTCTAATCAGGCTCCAAAGCTCTGAACCGACCCCTGAACGCATCACTGCAGCCCTACTTTTGCAGGCTAACTTGCTAGTAGGCTAATCTGTCCTGGCAACTTTCAGAGGCATGAACTCCAGTCTTACAACTAAGTCTACAAGCATGCATATGTGTGTTAAAACATCCCTGTGAAAGCTTTTAAGCTGCAACAAACCGCGAAATACTTCGTTCATACCACAGTTAGAATCCCAGAGGAACTTTTGTGGGTTTACAAACACAAGGACCACAATGGCGGTGCGCCTTTCTTGGAAAACCGAGCGAATTACACCATCATGCAGAGAATATGTGCTCCAAAACTGAACAGAAGTGCATACAACAACAGAAACAGGCAACCCGTTTCCATCTTGTTTGTATTTATTTCCAAGTTAGCGCCATATTGAGTGCGCGTGCAGAGCGTAGCAACATTGTTTCCAGGAAAACAAAAGCAGCAACGGAAACAAAGTACCATTTCTTACCTTAGCGATGGCCTTCTTGTATCTCATGACAGCCTGCTGGATGAGTGTGTGCACTTTAATATTCCCATCTCCACACGGCACCACCACCCGGGTCCTGCCAAAACACACCGTGACTTTCATGGCTTTAGTATCCGAGATCTTGGGAGTAAAACCGAGAAGAGGAGGACGAGGAGGAGAAGGAGGAATCCGAGTGGAGATAAAAAAGGAGCATGGGTTTGTTTCGTGTCGGTTCGGCTGTATTCCTTCAGAGAAGCGAGGACTAAAGGTCTTTCCGCTTCTCCCCGCTGGACGACATTGTTTTCTATGTTTTTTCAGACCACCTGTTTAGCTTCCCTCACTCCTTCCCTCTCTCGCTCCCAATCCCTCTCTCTCTCCCTCTGTGCTCGGTCATGTGCTGCGTTCAGGTGCGCTCGGGAAATGTTGGGAAACCAGAGATGAACGTCCAACATGAATGACAAAGGGCAAGAAAATCACAATACCTATATTCGTCCCACAGAGGGGAAATGTTCATCTGTTAAGGAAAGTAAAGAGCCAAAGATAACTATAGATGTATACTAATTAAGAAGCATACATAAAACCGTTAAAGAGAAAAGTATAAATTACATAATTTTGAAGATACACATCCAGTACCTCTAACAGTTTTGAGAGATAGCAGCCAGGTGATTCAAGATTGTCATATGCACAAAGCTACAGTGTAGCTCCTCCACAGGGACGTGCACAGACATTTTGGGGGCGGGAGCTCAAGTGAGAAAAAGGGCACTTCCCATAATCATTTATAAAAATAAAAAATGGTAACAAAAAGTTAAATATAGTTGCACATCTCTGACTTACTGACCAATTTATTTGAATACCTTCACACTCACGCAATTGTGGACTTCTTTAGTATTCACTACGCACAAGAGCAGACAACAAACTAGTCAAATGAATAGTTATTAAATGAGCAGCCAACAATCAAAATTATGAAGTTACTGTTAAAAGGCAGGACATTACAAAATACGAAATACAAATATAAAGTGGAGCCGTGCGCTACACTAATGGCGCCACATAAGCGCATAGGTGCGCCGCATTTTCGGCTAAGTTGAGGCACCCTCCGCAAGATGAGGCCCCCTCATCAAGGTGAGGCCCCACGCAGTCTGCATGATCGGCCTGTAGGGAGGGACGGCCCTGGATGTATGCAAGTGAAACAATAAGAAAAGCATAATATATGTATTTATTTATTTGTTTGTTTATTCCACACATGGCAATTATTTTAAAACAAAACATGTGCACTTTACAAAACATATACACGTATACTGATTTTTTTTTATAGCGCAGTGTGGAAAGGAGCAGGGACAATCTTATTTTACCTTAGTTACAAATACTGAAACATAAAACCAGAATATAATGATTAACGTGACTTAAAAACCTTCTTGCCAAGGAAGAAAATCACTTCTGAGGCATCCAACTTTCGCAGCTGCGGTTTACGAGCGGTCCCTGAAGGCATCAGAGGAGTCCCCAGCTGCAGTTTGGCCCCCTGCTGTGGTCAGCATGGGGAGTGTTTGGCGCGCGGAGAGGCACATCTCACACTCACAGTGGCTAAAGTTGTATTAAGAGCATTACAGTGATTACACTCAGATTACAGCATTCAGACCTGCTGTCCTCACAGGAGGGGAGGGAAATACAAGAAGACTTCCAACAGTAACCAACTTTATTTAACTGGAATGAATTAGTGTTAAAGTTAGAGTTTAGATTTAAGGCTAGAGTCATGAATCTAATGATGATAGCTTCTCAACATATTTCCTTCATTTGCAAACATATCTACTATATCTACTATCTACTATATCTACTATATATATATATATATATCTACTATATATATCTACTATATATATTGTAATGTAACATAATATATTGTAGTAAAATGTGTGCATTTTAACATTAACTTCATATCTTAATATAAATATCTTCCTGTTTATTTATTTTTATTTCTTTAAATGGGGCAACTTCAAAGTCACATTTTGAAGTATTCAGATTTTTTTAAATAACTTTTTATATATGTTATTTCTGCCTCTAATGATACATCATCCCTTGTTAAAAGCCACAGGTCTTTTTGTGCACCGTCTCCTTTCTTATTTTACTACACCGTTACACCCAAGAAACCCCAGAATAAATGGAGAAAACTAGCCCAAATAAAACCCCAGAACTGATGGGGAAATACTCCTAGGTCAGATCCTTCAGAGCTTTTAGGAACAGCTGCATCGCACATGGATGGATTTATAAAACTGAACACGTCAGCGTTACTGTGAGGAATATCCCAATGAGACACTGGATTATATTTCATATTTGCTCCGTCTCTTTCATTCAAAAACCAAAAAGACAGACACACATAACAGTTAGATGTCGCTGCTCGGTGTCCTGACTGAAAAGGGGGTACTAGTACTCAGTGGTTGAATGTAAATAAGTATTTACTCATGTACTTAAGTAGTATTCTGTCTTACTTTGTGTTTTTATCATGCTCTGTTGCCTCTTAGCATTTTTAACAAACCGTGTCCTTTGATGTCATGAAAGGCATCTAAAATAAAATGTATTATTATTATTACATTAACTTTAATCGAGTATTTCTAATGTTATACTCCACTATATATTTTGGAGGCAAATGTTGTTCTATTCAGTCATCGTTACTTTTACATATGACAACATGATATACAACTTAGCTAACCAATGTTTTACACAGTTAATTGTTAAAAAATGGTCTCGACATTGACATAAAAAGTATGTGACGTGTTTTTTTCATTGATATAAACAGTTGAATATACTATGATGATAGAAAAAAAGCAGGTATGCAGCCAAGTACTTTTACTTTTGATACTTGAGGTACATTTTTCTCATTATGCTTATATACCGTACTGAAGATTTTCAATTCTTCACTCAATTCAGGAGTTTTACGTGTGTATTTTAAGACAATATTACTTCTAATGTTACCTAAGCAAAGGATCTGAGGACCTTTCCATCCCTGAAAGTGCCCATAAAGCCAGAATGAGCTCAACGCAAGGTTTAATGAGAGCATGAAAGAGAGGAGAGCCACGAATCTCAAGTATGTGGAAAGTGTGTGTGTGTGTGTGTGTGTGTGTGTGTGTGTGTGTGTGTGTGTGTGTGTGTGTGTGTGTGTGTGTGTGTGTGTGTGTGTGTGTGTGTGTGTGTGTGTGTGTGTGTGTGTGTGTGTGTGTGTGTGTGTGTGTGTGTGTGTGTGTGTGTGTGTGTGTGTGTGTGTGTGTGTGTGTGTGTGTGTGTGTGTGTGTGTGTGTGTGTGTGTGTGTGTGTGTGTGGTTAACATGAGGACTAGTTAAAAGGGGCTGTTCCGCCATTTAATGTCAGCATGCAGATGGGAGGCTATTTTAACTCTTCACACAGCTGGAGCAAGTCCAGTTTCTTCATGAGAGTTTTGTACAAACAGTGGCGCATCCTAGTGTGTGTCTAATTTCAGTTATGAGATGTCTAAAGGCAGGGTTGCCAACTTTGGGTACCTGGCTGGAGTGAGATTTTGATATCATGGTTTTAATTACGCATATGCGCACTAAAGGACTGCTTTCGAGTCAGTAGCGGGACCTTAGCATATATATTGGATATATATATACAATATATACAAATACACAATATTGGACACAGACTATAAAGGGCACAACATTTCATTCACTAATGAAAGTCAAACACATGTTTGTTTCCACTGTTTTATTGTGTGCCTGTCGCGATAAGCAATTAATTCAATTATCGTACGATAAATAAAAAAGAACTCGATAAATTGCCATTTACATGAGGATGTGACTAGCAGTTTGAAAGGATGTACTTGAATTATTATTATTATATATTATCATTATGTCAGTGGTCTAAAATGGTCATACAACGGTGCCGACAATATTATCGTTTATCCGGGGAAATGTATCCAACAAAATTAATTATCGTGAGAGGCCTGTACATGAAACACACACACACAAACAAACCTACAGACTTACTCCAAACCGCCAAATATATTAATTAACACACTCTCACTCTCATATGCTCTTTGACTCTATGTTGGCCTAGTAGAACAATAAGCAGCCAACTTTTACTTTTGTATCATTTCTACTGGATCTTAGATCTGCGCAATACGGGTCGGCTCCCACTGCTCTGCTGTCTGTTGACGTTGTTAAGAGTGGTGGGGGCGGATCGACAGCTTGAGCAGCTCACACAACACCAACCTTCAAGCGGTCATAATGCTCACACTGACTCAAGTCTGCAGAGTTCAAGAAGAAGAAGAAGAAGAAGAAGAAGAAGAAGAAGAAGAAGAAGAAGAAGAAGAAGAAGAAGAAGAAGAAGAAGAAGAAGAAGAAGAAGACTTTTGCAAAAGCACTTTTTTACATATTTAACAATTGTACATATTCTTCAAATAAAGTGCTTAATTGTGTAAATAATCGATTTACTAAAAAATGATCTAATAACAACTTGTGCAAAGTACAATTTGTCAATAGGCGCTTTCACACCAAGTACTTTGCCATACTTAGTTCCCAGTACTTAGTTCATCGGAACTAAAGAGCAGATTGCGTTCACACCAAGCGGAAAACTCTGGGGCAGAGCCGGGCGGACAATAAGGAAGTGCCACAAACTGCAGTTCATCTATTGGCCGACAGGCGATGACTGCAGAAAGGATACATTTCCATTGACCCCCATGTTAAAATGCCCAACTTTACAGCGGAAATAAACATGTTTCTTCCCCTGGATGCAATACAAATTATTCGGGATATAGTTGGATTCCACCTTTATGATTATTAATTGGTGAGTGAATTGTTTTATAACGCAACCTTTTTATTTATATTAGGTCTTAACGTTTTTAATAAAAAACGGAAGTGGTCACTTTGATGGACAGGTACGTGCCTCACTGTTAGCTAACGGCAACTTGTCCACTCTGCTAGGCTACACCGTTAGCTACTGCTAGTTGTAGTTACTGTACTTGATATATATATATACAGTTTATGATTCAGCCTTGGGTAAGACTTTTATAGTCTATGGCTATGACGCCCATAATGCTAAGCGGGAGCAAATGTTAAAAGGGGACCCAATTATCCCAGTGGTGGCACCGGAGTCCGCCGCCGGAGCTAACGGAGCCGCAGGGGGCTAGCTCCGTTAGCTCCTGCCGGCGTCCCGGTGGCAAAGTCCGGCGTTATAACTGGAGATCAAGGAATACAGCGAAACGCGGACTTGGTTCGCCTGCAGCCCGCTGTAGTATTAACTAAAGAAATTATGTTGAACAAGGCTTATTAAGCTGAACATCGCCACAATTGTTCTGCTATGTATCGGTAGCCTACTTATTGTTATGTTATTAACGTGTGCATGACAAGCATTAAGAAAAACTAAAAATAGCTCATTCTCTTGCAGATTGTCTCGTTTGATTATGAATGTAACGTTTACAGGGTTGCCAACTCTCACGCATCTGGCGTGTGACACACGCTTTCACTCTCAATCTCACGCTCTCACGCTGCCCAAACTATTCTCACGCCAAAAACAAGAATACCGAAGACTAGAAACGGTTTTGAAAACTTTTGTCAGGTAGTGATCGTCTTCTCAATAGAACATCTTTGATAATGTCTTCTGGCCAATCAGAATCAAGATAACGGCGTGGTGTTCCGACGGAGAATACTTTTGCTGTAGTACATCTCTATATACATCGATGCAACATTACGTGTTGATAGAAATCAACACGTAATGAAATAAGACCCCACGGTGTGATGATTGGTGTGTGGGCTGTCTTTCATTTTGACACACAGAACAATGGGGGCAATCCACCCTTATCCACAATGTAAAGTAATTCACAGCCTCTTCCCTCTTCTCTTCGTGAGGAGCAGCAGGTTCAGCTCTCAGAACAAAGTAACAAAAAACTAAAATGGCATTCATTTGTTTAAATATGTCGTGGAGTAATAGATGTTTTTATTTTTCTTCTCAAGAGAGTACCAGAATGTGTATTTTATGTTAGTATTTCAAAAAATCTCCTGGGGGAGAATCCCCCCAGACTCTCCTGCAGGGGTTGGGCTTTCAGCATGTCAACTCTTTCACCTGTGGGGAAATTGCAGGATTGGCTCCAGGTCGCCCTTTTTATTTACTACAAGACAAATGTGCCTTTTTATTTCATCCAGTTCAATTTGGATTGAGACAGGGAAATAATCTAAACCTCACGCGTGGCGTTTCACTGTCAAGGGGAGCGTGTAATTACATTGCAAATACTGACTTCACCCCACCACTGTATGGGTTAGCCCTACCATAGATTACCCAACAAAAATACTCTCTGGCAACTGCCGAACCGTATTGCGCATGCGCAGATCACAGATCCAGTAGAAATGATAAAAAAGTAAAAGTCTGCTGCTTATTGTTCTACTAGGCCAACATAGAGTCAAAGAGTATATGAGAGTGAGTGTGTGTTAATTAATATATTTGGCAGTTTGGAGTAAGTCTGTAGGTTTGTTTGTGTGTGTGTGTTTCATGTATAGGCCTCTCACGATAATTAATTTTGTTGGATACATTTCCCCGGATAAACGATAATATTGTCGGCACCGTTGTATGACCATTTTAGACCACTGACATAATGATAATATATAATAATAATTCAAGTACATCCTTTCAAACTGCTAGTCACATCCTCATGTAAATGGAAATGTATCGAGTTCATTTTTATTTATCGTACGATAAGTTAATTAATTGCTTATCGCGACAGGCACACAATAAAACAGTGTGTTTGACTTTCATTAGTGAATGAAACTTTGTGCCCTTTATAGTCTGTGTCCAATTTTGTGTATTTGTATATATATGCTATATCCTATATCTATGCTAAGGTCCCGCTGCTGACACGATAGCAGGCATTTAGTGCGCATATGTGTAATTAAACCCATGATATCAAAATCTCACTCCAGCCAGGTACCCAAAGTTGGCAACCCTGTGTTTATATAGTGGAACTACACTGTGTTATCAAGACCAAAGTGCCGGTGCAGCTTTTGCGGGCTTCACGTAACGCCCATATTTGCCTATAGTATAAATAGTCAAAGAAACGCCCATTAATTCATTCATTTTGACTGACTTTATGAAGAAGATCGCAGGAAATGACGACAGAACAGCTAAAAAAGACATCTCACACCGTGTCAGATTTTGGTTATTTTGGGGAGGTGGAGATAAATCATGGTGGATGCAGTTTGAACCAGAGTAGCAGGAGGTCGGATCGCCACCAAAATAAATAAATAACTGGTCCGAAAAAGGTTAATGACAAAAAGAATACACATAGCCTTCCTCAGGCAGTGTGTTTGTACCGGGGACAGGAGACCCCCCCTGATGAGAAACTGTAAGGAATGATCGGGGAATCCCTCCGGAGTGGAGTCATGACGACTGGATCTGATTTATGTTTTTTTATTTGATTTATTTCTCCAAGTTATGTTCTTGTGTGCACTGAGGAGTCGCAAACAGGCGTTTGTTAAATAATTTTAAGATTGGCTTTAATCAATGTTTGAAAATGAATTCTTCATATGTGATAAATGATTATTTCCACACATTTCTCTCCATTCTTCCTTCTTCCAACGGTGTCGCAGTTTCTTGTCTCTCCCGTTGTTGTGCTTAGTGCGTATACATGGTTAGAGTTTGCGTGGAGGACCGCACATTTTCCCGTCAAGTTAGTCTTTTATAAATCGCAAACATTGCGTAGAAACTGGCGTACGCCATTTTTTGAGCGTATATCCCTTGATATACGTCTCTAGCAGGGACTACAAAGGGGTGAAAAGGTTCACAAAGTTCTAGTTCCAGTTCTTTTTGGTGTCTGAACTATTCCTGGGAAAAGTACGCCTAATGAAAATACGGCAGGTTCAGTCGTGCTTGTGATTTGCAAAGTTATTCAGATTACTTACTAGAAGTGGATCATTACCTCGTGTGGTGCTATCAGACAGTTGAACAGCATTTCCGAGCACATGACTTGTGTTTAAAGTTTATAGTCCGCCCGTGAGAACGCAAACCGAACCTTCTGAACAATGAAACAATGTAACAAACGGTCGTCTGGTGCGGACCTGAAAACGGACTATTAGGTGTGAATGTTTGTTATCCAACTCTTGATCAATCCAATCATAAATACTTTGAATATGCTGTGTAAAAATGTCTCTTCGGTAAAAGTCCTTTAAATCTACTTCTATTCAACACTGATTTATCAGACTGGTGTCACACAGAAACATGTTTTGGATGCAGTCTAGATATGCATAAATATCTAAAAAAATCTATTTTATTTGTATTCACTTGCACTATCTCATCAGTTATATTGTGTTGCACTGTTGGAGGAGCCTGTGACCTACGATTTTCATTGACATATCTACACTATAGCTACACATGACAATAAAAGCCTTGCATCTTTGAGCACGGAAGTCCTACTAAAAGAGCGACACAAGTCAGGTCAATATATCTCCAAGATTATCTGTGCAGAATTAATCTTTTATGACTTAATAGGCAATAAGAATGGAAAGAGGTTGCAGCAGCTTCACCTCTGATATTGTACTCCTCATTTTGTCTGAAAGGAGTGTGAAATTATACAAACAGGCCGGCTTTAAGCTGCAGAGTCAATATCACTATAAAGTCACTTTGGTGTCCTCATCGGAATCATGACAATGTAGCAGAATAATTAAACTGAGGTCGTATTATAAAAGGCCAAACATTTACACACATATCAGTATGAGATGATAAGTCTCTTGAAATGTGTTTTTTCATTTTATACCGGGTTGGATGTACGTGATGTTGGCATGCCCCACACACTGCTCTGATAACTACAGTGTGTACAGTGGTTAAATCATACTAAATAAAAACATATATATATGGTTTTATTGTCCACAACAAGTTATTAGAGAAAACGAGTCATTTTGATTATGTGTATTCTATTTTCATCAAATCAAATCAAGTTTTATTTATATAGCACATTTATAAACGATTTTTGCTCGAGCCAAAGTGCTGTACATATAATAAAATTAGCCTACAGTAGAGACACTTTACAGCAAATACAACATATACCCTCTGTCCTTAGACCCTCTGTCCTTACACCCTCTGTCCTTAGACCCTCTGTCCTTAGACCCTCACATCGTACAAGGAACACTTCCAGAGAAAACCCAAGTTTAAAGGGAACATGGGAGAACCCTCAGGGAGAGCAGCAGAGGAGGGATCCCTCTCCCAGGACGGACAGACGTGCAATAGATGCCGTGTGTAAATCCAAGAGATAATCATATTGAACATTTTGCATGTGTCCCTGAAATTGCTGTCCACCCTGTCATTATGGGGTAACTGCCCCTATAAGAAACCCTCTGATGTTTTCAGTAACATATGCATATCTTTCTTCAATGGAGGCTGAAACAGTGAGTTGTAGAGTAAGTATATACACTTCGTAAATTGTAATCATATTATGTGCAGAAAATGAATCTTTTATGACTTAATAGGCACTAAGAATGGAACAAGGTTGTTGCAGCTTAACCTCGGATACATTTTACCCCTCACTTTGTCTGAAAGGAGTGTGAAATTATACAAACCAGGCCGGCTTTAATCTGCAGAGGCCATACGGCTCTCAAACCCCTCTCTGATGGTATTATCAGCGCGTTCATCACGGGCTAATTGTGTGCTAAAGAGCTGTCTGGCTCAGGTCACATGGTTCCCTGCTGTCAGGCCTCTGTGCCCCCCCGAGGGTCCCCCTTCTGCTGCTGGCCCTCCACCATCTGGAGCCTCAGTCCTCTGCAGGACAAGCCGAGGAGGAGGAGGAGGAGGAGGAGGAGGAGGAGGAGGAGGAGGAGGAGGAGGAGGAGGACCAGGAGGAGGAGGAGGACCAGGAGGACCAGAGGGTAAGATGTGGGATGAGGAGGGACCCTGGCTCCATTTTTTAGAAGAGCATGACAGAGCATGACAAATTAATTGATTGTAAAAAAAATCAGGCGGGAAATTGAAATATAATTAAAATTAGAAATGGTTGTTCTTCCTCATGAGAATATGCAAAAAGTATGAAATGTGTTAAAAATTCCAATAAAAGTATGTTTTTTTACTGTAAGATAACACCATACAAGTACTTTTTAAGTCTTTTTATTTTAATGTCATTCATGCTTCTTCTCTAATAAAATAATTTCCCAAATTAGGATCAATAAAGTATCTATCTATCTATCTATCTATCTATCTATCTATCTATCTATCTATCTATCTATCTATCTATCTATCTATCTATCTACAGAGTGGGGATTTCAGCTTTATGGAATTGCAATATACAAAACACGTAATGCAACCTATGCATATTTAACATGAGCACTTTACATGAACCCAGCACCTGAAGGCACCTCGTTCACATATTGCTGAATCAGTCATAAATTCATCCCACTGTACTGTTAGAGATTAGAGGAGGGACCAGGCCATGTGATAACAGCAGGTCGAGGGGAACAGTACGACCTCTCGTGGCATGCAGAGGGACAGATGGTGGCTCTGGGGTCACCGTCAGATCTAAATAAAGGAATGCAGCACACTACAGCCACAGTACTGTACCTTTAAATCAGAATGAAATGACACATAGGAAACATGCCATTGGGATATAGACGTTGTATTGTAGGTCTTTCAATTACAGCTTTTTAATAATGTAGGCTTTTGTGAAATGGATAAGTACTAACAGCCAGGTTAGGGCTTATCTTAATGTGACATGTACCTGTTTGTTTAGAAAATGCTTGAAAATGCATCCTCAATGCTGGAATAAATACATAATTTTGCACATTTGCTATTTTTAAATAGTGTTGTTGCATTTTATGCCAGCAGATGGCAACATTACTCTTGTCTGTAAATTGTGATTCACCATAGAAAGAAAACACAAAAATTGCTATGAAATTTGCCAGATATTTATTATTGCAGACTTAAATTATGTTTATCGTTTAAATTGACATGTGTTCTATTTGTTTATGGGTTTTTTAAGCACCTTGCATTTCCTTGTGTTTAAATGTGCTTTATAAATAAAAGTGGCTTGATTTGCCTTGATTTGTTCTTCTACAGTTTACTAAAAATATCCTTAACTTTTACTGATAATAATACATTTGTGCAACTGCGAGGTACAGTTTTTTGTTATGGTTGTTAACGAAGAGCAATGCGAACGAACACGGAAGTAGGGTGGGAGTGAATAATCCCACTGCACCTCGCTACTCTTTGACCATATCGACTGTAAAAAATGGATTAAATTCATTTAAATAAATTCAGAAATTGTGTTAAAATGTGCTACATAAATAAACGTGTCTTACCTTGCCTTACGTTCTCCCGTTACAGATTACTCAAAATATCCTTCGTTTTACTGATAATCATCCATTTTGCAGTCTAACTTTATATACGTAGGCTACTCATAACTCTGTAAACAATCATGTTAGGTCCAAAACCGAGTACAAAATCTTCGTTAAATCAATTTATTTCAATACATTCCAATACACTGAAAAACGATGTGCTACTTGGCTGTAAAATCATTTCTGTTGACAATTTAAAAAAAAGGAAGACAATTATTTCGCTTGTTGTTAACGAAGTGCATAACGAACGTGAAAGTAGGCGGGAGTGATTAATCTCGAGGCACCTCGCCACTCTTTGACGATAAAGTGAGCCGTTGGGCGACATTTTGGGCACAGCATCATCAGCGCTGACGTGAGCAGGGCTGTCATTACTGTAGTGACGAGTCAAACTACGTATTATTCGGTAAGTCACTGCAAAGCTGTCACAATTTCTCTCACCGCCTCTCGAGAAGATTCTATGTGCAAACACGTCTAAGAGGCCACACTTTGCATTAAAACTGTACTTTAACAACATGAATCAGCGAGTCAACACGGAGTTACAAAATGTTCTCAGGCTGTTTCCTTTCTGTTCAAGTTTACAGAGACGGGTCAAGTTAGAGAAAAAGAAGATGGAGACCGGAAGTTGTCTTTTCAAAATAAAAAATATTTATCAACGATTTTTGTTCCAAATCCGTTTTGGATATAACTTTGGTTGTGTCTAAATAGTGTCAATAAAATTATATACAGTGTCACATTATATGCTACAATCGTAAAAAAAGAAGTGGAAACTTTAAAAACGTTTACTACTCAACTACATTTATTTTACAGATGTATTATTTTTTGACACAAAATAAAAGGGAAAACCTTTCAAATATACGATTATTTGTCATAGATTCAACCATCCACCATTATATTTAGGTAACTTTACCATGAGTTACCACAGATTTTGCTTTATTTTTTACTTTATAAGGCATACATGAATCCCCTGACTTTCCTCTATTGGAGATAAATAAAGAATGCCTTCTTCTTGTTCTTGTTCTAATTTGTAATCTCTTTGATTACATATTTGCATTATCATATTTCGCTCTCTTAGTTCCGGATAGTAGACAACATTATTTTGAGAAAGCGTTAGAACAAACCTTTATCAAGCCCTGTGGTTGAAAATAAGGGCCCCACATGTGTTCATTTTGGAAATAGTTGGACTACGACCTCCTGGTTTTTGTGAAGTTGGTGTTGACATCGGTCTTTGTGACCTATACCATTAAAACTAAATCAGTATCTAAACTATGTGTACATTTAAACACATGTAAAACCATTTGATCCCTTCTCTCTCATCACTCGAGTGTGTAACGTTATTTTAGTCTGCCAGCCCCTCCGGGTGCCTGCCACACAAAATGAGCATGAGGAATGGATTTGTCACACTGAATAGACAATCAGTGCCAACAGAGATCTTCATTCAGATTTATTTGACTCACAAGCAAACCCTGGAGTCTATTGGACTGAATTGAAAGTTTCCTCATTGTGTTCAGCTACTCTGACAACACATTTCATGGAAAGATCTTCATTAACATATATTATTATTGTGTTTTTTAATAATGTTTTAGAATCAGACTCTGGGAAATGACCACATTTTTTTTACTTTAAATTCCACTGAACTTTGGTTCTTGACATGTTGGAAACACAATTGAAACCTTACATGCAATATCAATGAAACAGACGAACAGATGAAATAACTACTTTGAGGTGGCTCAGAAAACAAAGACCAGAAAACCATTTATATGCAATATAAACACTTGTTTGCAATTGTACAGTGCTTTAATCACTTTATGTAAATAATACATTTGTTTCATAAATGTCCCCAAACGTATTTTTTATGTCCCTATACTTTAATATGCTATTTATATCACGCAGTTTACTTAATTTGCTGCTACACATTTTTTTTGCCATGGTTATGTACATATTTGTCTTTATTTGTTTTATTTGATACCAATGTCTGCTTTTATATTGCTATTGCTTGCCTTTTTTTACCTGCTATGCCACTTTTGCTGTAACACTATATATGTCCCTGCTGTAGAACTAATACAGAAATTCTGATTCTGGGTTGATCTCTGAAAAGACAACATTAATAATAATAATAATAATAATAATACATTTTATTTCGAGGCACCTTTCAGGACACCCAAGGTCACCTTACAGTGCATTTAAAAGTTAAAACAGCTAAAACAAAAACGGAACACAATTTAAACGAACCGACAAGGCAATACAGCAGCATAAAAGCATAAAACCGGCAAGACAAGAGTGTGGAGTGACGGAGTGAGAGGGGGATCTGTGATAGCAGGTTGAATGTGTTTTAGAGTGAGGAGGCCAGTTTAAACAGGTGGGTTTTGAGGTGGGATTTGAATGTCGTGATGGAGTCAGACTGTTTGATGTGTGGAGGCAGAGAGTTCCAGAGCCCGGGTGCGGTACAGCTAAAAGCCCTGGCTCCCATGATGCTAAGGCGGGAGGTGGGGACAGTCAGGAGTCCGGCTGAGGATGAGCGCAGGGAGCGGGAGGGGGTGTATTCCTGGAGGAGGTTTGAGAGATAGGTGGGGGTGAGGTTGTTGAGGGCTTTGTATGTAAGCAGAAGGTTTTTGTAGTCAATCCGGTGCTGAACAGGGAGCCAGTGAAGTTGGATGAGGATGGGGGTGATGTGGACAGACGATTTGGTACAGGTAATGATCCGGGCAGCCGAGTTTTGAATGATTTGGAGTCTGTTGAGTAGTTTTGTGGGTAGGCCAGAGAGGATAGCATTACAGTGGTCAATCCGGGATGTGACAAATGCATTAACCAGGATTTCGGTGCTGGATTGTGAAAGGGATGGGCGGAGTCTGGAAATGTTGCGGATATGGAAGAAGGCAGTCCGGGTGATGTTTTTTATGTGGGGTGCAAACGAAAGGGTGCTGTCCAGGATGACGCCAAGGCTTTTGACTTGGCTGGTGAAGGATACAGGGAAGCCGTCGATCATGATGCTTGGGGGTGGGGTGGTTAGGATTTTGGAGAGGGTGTTCTTTGAGCCGATGAGCAGGGCCTTAGTTTTACTACCATTTAGCTTCAGGAAGTTCCTGCTCATCCAGCTCCTGATATTCTGGAGGCAGGTGGTGAGGGAGGTGGGCGGGAGGGCGGTGTTGGGTTTGGTTGAGATATAGACTTGCGTGTCGTCAGCATAGCAGTGAAAGTGGATGCCATGGTGACGGAGGATTGTGCCTAGTGGGAGGAGGTAAATGATGAATAGGAGTGGACCCAATATTGACCCCTGGGTGACACCCAGTGAAACAGGAGAACACCCTGACCTGTGGTTCCCCAGCTGGACAAACTGTGGTCTGTTGGTAAGGTAGGAGGAGAACCAGGAGAGTGCAACACCAGTGATCCCAATGTCAGCCAAGCGTTCCAGGGGTAGTGGGTGGGAGATTGTGTCGAAGGCAGTGGTGAGGTCGAGGAGGATGAGGATGGTGAGCAGTCCAGAGTCAGCCGCACGGAGGAGGTCGTTGGTGATTTTAACCAGAGCTGTTTCGGTACTGGAAGGGTTCATGGAGGTTGTTTGAGTCGAGGTGGGACTGGAGTTGAGCGGCAACCACCCTTTCAAGGGTTTTTGAAATGAAGGGAAGGTTGGAGATGGGCCTGTAGTGGTTAAGGTCAGCTGGGTCAGCATTGGGTTTTTTGAGGGTGGGTGTGATTGCAGCCATTTTGAGGGTGGGGGGGTACAGTTCCAGAAATGAGGGAGGAGTTAATTATTTTTGTAATCATGGGGGAAATGGACGGCAGACAGGCTTTGATGAGGGTAGTGGGGAGGGGATCAAGCTGGCAGGTGGTGCATTTGGCTTTGCAGATGAGCTTGGAGATGGTGGCTTCTGATGCTGGAATGAAGTTGGAGAGGGTGCTGGTGGGTGGTTGGACCGTGGTGGCCATCCAGAGTGGGTCCGTTGAGGGGGCGCCTGATGAGGCCAGCTGTAGGTGGATGTTGCTTACTTTGAAGCTGAAAAATTGCAGAAAGTCAGTGCAGCGTTCAGGGGAGATATTAGGAGGGAGGGTTCTGGGGGGCTGAAGTAGGTGGCTAACTGTTGAGAAAAGGGCTCTCGTGTTACCGGTGCCAGTGCTGATGAGGTTGGAGTAGTAGGTGGATTTGGCAGTGGAGAGGGCGTTCTTGTAGTGATGTAGGTGATCAGCAAAGATTTGGGTGTGTACTGATAGTCCGGTCTTTTTACACAGCCGTTCAAGTCGACGACCAGTTGTTTTGAGCCGTCGAAGATCGGAGGTGAACCAAGGAGCGGTGTGGGCAAAGGAGACTGTGCTGGGTTTTGACAGGGGCCAGGGCGTCAAGCGAGGAGGACAGACAGTCATTGTAGTGACTCACCAAGTCAGCAGGGGAAGAGGATGCAAGAGGGATGGGGTAGGAGTTGATCAGGGTGGTGAGATCTGTGGGGTCGATGTGTTTGATATTTCTGAAGGAGATGATCCGTTCTTCTTTAGCTTTTGATCGGGGGGCGTGAACCTCAAAGAGCACAACTTTGTGGTCAGAGATAAGAAACTCGGCATCGGTGACATAGGTAGGAAAGTTAACATGTTGTGTGATACTAAGACAGTCGAGGAGTGAGATGAAGTCATTGGCAAAAACACTGGATGGGTCGTCAATGTGGATGTTAAAGTCTCCAGTGAGAATAACAGTGGGGGACATTGCACAGTATACAGATGTTAATAATGAGGAAAATTCAGTGAGAAAAACAGCAGAGGGTTTTGGTGGTCTGTAGATGGTGACAATAATGATGGGTTTGGGGCCTGAGAGTTTAACAGCTAGACATTCAAAGGAAGAGTGATGGGGGACAGTGACAGCAGTGACTTTGATGTCCTTATGGTAGAGCAAGGCGAGACCACCCCCTCTCCCGGTGTTGCGGGGTTTACACATATAGGCAAAGCCCGTTGGAACGGCTTCATTTAACTGGGAGAAGTCATTAGGCTGTTGCCAAGTCTCGGTGAGGCATACAAAGTCAAGCTTTCTGTCCACAATGAGCTCAGAAACCAGCAGGGCCTTACTGGTGAGAGATCTTACATTGAAAATAGCTAATTTCAAGTAATCAAATGGCGTATAGGTGGCTGCTTTGGGCAGTGGGGATAACACAGTGTGATTGACAGTGCGAGGGGGGCGGGGCTTAGTGGACCAGAAGGAGCGAATGTATGTGTTATTGTTGTGTTGTGTGTCCAGCGAGTTTCGACCAGATCGATGGACATATCTTGGTCGTTTGAGGAGAATGTCACGGTGGGCAAGCAGAACTGTGGGGGTCTTGAAGTTTGATTAGGAATGTGTTTGTCTGTCAGTTTGTCTATAGGTGAGGGACTATGGACGCCTCAGTTTCTCCTCAGTTGGACGGCAGTTTGAAGGACTCCGATGGAGAGGAGAACCACAGTGACGACAGTTCCTCTTCTGCAGATCCTGCTCAGGTAGACAAAGTACATTTCATTTACAGAGAAGGGAGAAGGTCTTGCAGGGCGTCAGTGTCTTCTCACTTTATACATTTTCATCTATAGAGCACTTTTTAGGGTACTCAAAGACACTTTACATGCAAACATTTATTAAAAAAACAACATTAAAACAACACACTTGGATGTTCATGGAAAATGTGTGTAACATAAGTTCAGCATATCATGTTTAGCTTATGATACAACATTCCAGTCTATAATGTTTGACTGAAGATGAAGTTCTGTACTTTTACACCACATGTTATTGCGGTAATATAGTTTTGACGTCTTTGTTTTTTTAAAGCGTGATGGTCTGGGTTTGTGCCTCCAGGTGTCGGTGGAAGGAGGGTCTCCAGGAGTGATGGTGGTCCAGCTGAGTGATGGTCAGATGCTTCAGGTCCACGGGGTGATCCAGGCCCCTCAGACCTCCGTCATACAGGCCCCACCCGTCCAGACCGTGCAGGTGAGAGCATCAGACGCATCGGCCATGATCTGGACCAGCTTCAAATTATTATATATGTTTTCATACTTTATTTTTAAGTCGTTGACACATTACAACAAAAAAATAACAAACAACATATAGGTCACCGGAGGCAATACATTACATGAATATGTTCACAGCAATTAGTCCAGCACCATGGGGCACCGTCCCCCAAAACGGGCTCACAACAAATGAGTGTTGATTCCAGTCCAGCATAAGAGGCTAGTAGATGTACAAAACAATTGTATGGTGGTCATGCAAGACAATCGCACACAGGAAACCAGGAAGAAGCCACAGATCCACTGTACCAGAAAGGAAAATCACAAAAAACGCTTCAAAGTAAATGTATTGTTCTTTTTTTCAGGCCTAGCCTCAAGTCAAGAATCAAGTCATCGAGGACGTGTTCTGGACATTTCTCAAGTCTCAAGTATTTTATTTGAAAGGATTTGACAAAAATCAAGATGAGTCTCAAGTCATTTACGCCAAATCTACTTTAATCTACATGGAACTGAAGCCATTATACAGTATACATGTAATCTCCCTTCAAAGCCACCAGACTCCATTGACTACACTTCAGCTCCCAGAACTAAAAACCTTTATTGAGTTCATTAACGTGGCTTTTGTCTTTTATGGCGCATTTCCACTACACGGCCTCGCTCGGTATGGCTAGGCCTCGTTAGGACTGGCTCACTTTATGGCGCATTTCCATTACAGTTTAGGAACTGGGGTAGTATCTATAGTAACGCAGTGTAGGCGGAGCCGTGACGTCATCTTCAATGAGAACCCCAGAAAAACAACACGGCCGTTAGCTCTTAGCACTCAGAGCTCACAGCTCCTCATATCTGTTCAGAAACTAGACAGAAGTTAAACAAGTCCAAACCACAGACTGCCTGTGTCATGGAGAATACAGTCGCTGGGTTATTTATGTCTGTATAGGCCGTTGCTGTGAGTGTGGACGGTCGGAGCATATACAACGTTAGCTTAGCCGATCTCCATTTAGACAACGCGCATTTTAAAAGGTTTCTCGCCTGCCGTCTGTCTGCAGACTTGTCAAAGCACTAATTCATGGTTTTTACTAACCGGTATCAGTGTGTTGTTACTTCGGCATCATTTTGAAACGTGTATTACAATTAAATCACGGTCAAATATGTTCATCTTGTTGTAGTTGTAGCCCCCTTGCCAGCGATTCTCTCTCTAGTTTAGCATACTCAGCCCGACTCAGCCTGGTTGTTCCTGGTCCTAGAACCACGATTTGATGGGGCCAGAAATCTGTGAATTAGGACCCGCTAGCCGGTACTAGGCCAAGTGGAAACGCAACCAAAAACGGGCCCCGCACGGCTCGGCATGCTTAAAGCGAGCTCCGCGCTGCAGTGGAAACGCGCCATTAAAGGACTAGTTAGGACTTTGTTTCTTGAAATGAAGGGCATGCCAACCTCCATCCACTATGGGTTATACACGAACAATGGATAAGTACCTTATACGACCCCACTTTAAAACATCCAAACTACCCCTTTGAGTCTCAAGCTAAAGAACAAAGACATGGGAAGTCCTCATGTTAATGTCTTGAGTTTTATTTAAATAATGAGAACAGTTGTCTACAAAAATGGAAGTTGTGATGTCAAAGTGAGTGCGATAGTGAATGAGTATTTACATACCAGTTATGCAGAGTATGTGTTAATAGGATTGTTGATGTGTATGAGGTGTAAGCTCCTCAGTCCTTCAGGAGATGTGTTCTGGTCAGGAGAAACCGGGTAACACTGAACAAAAGTCACTATGGGATTGTTCTACTAAACAATGTGGAGGTGCTTCAGTATTTCCAGCACTTGAAAAAATTGTTTTTGGATGCGAAATTAAATGTTTTTCCCTGTTGCGGGTATAGACAGGCAGACGCACTAAAACAATACTGCTCCACTTCTGCTTCTTTCACCTTTTTTTGCGAAAAGACAGGCGAAAAACAGTCCAATCGGGAAGAGTAGTGCAAGTGCGATTTCTGATCTGAAGTAGCGTAGAAATTGCGACGGCAAACCTAGTAGAAATGGGGTCAACACCTTACACTGTTCCTACACTGCCCCAAAATCTGTGACCATGTAGCAGCAGATCTTCTCACATGTGCTTCTTGATTTGCAGAGCACATGTAAATAGGTCACAACGCAGATCAAAGCTGTGAACTAAGTGAAAATGCAGACGTCAACATCAAAGTGGTTTTGTTGACTGATTTCCAATTACTCTGTATCTCATATCAGTGAGTTTCATCAATAACAAGTTCCATTTAACTGGGGAATTGGCTGATATTTCACGGCAATATTTAAATTGTCATAGAAATGAATACACTGTGTCACTGACTCAGTTGTGTTAAACCAGTTTATTATTTGCTTTCAACATTTGGAGGCGGATTCCCAGGCAAAGAATAGTTGGAAACATGACACAATTAATCTCATTTTGCTTCTTTTATCAACTTCTGCTTTGCGATGGTAACCCTGACAACCGTATGCTTAACTTCCACTCCCATAATTATCAATAAAAGCATGTATGTAACCTGGCATCTATCAGACTCCTCCTTTGTCGTTTACCAGGGCCAAAGCAGCCTTTGTGTCGATAACAACTACGCACCAGTGTGAGTCATAAAAGCGTACTGATTCATGACGAGTAATCATTTCCAAATGCATGTTTGTTATTGTTCCAACAATACCCTTTGGGTCACTTTGACATGCGCTGTAAAGACTCTGTTGAGAATTGTTTCTTTGATGTCATTTCTTATGAGAAATACATCCCAGTTTACTCACAGACGTCTGCGTGGGAAAGCAGCACCTCAGTGATGGCATAAATCACCAGAGAGGTTACTAGGGATGTCCCGATCACCTTTTTTTGCTCCCGATCCGATTCTGATTATTTGATTTTGACAATCTGCCGATACCGATTTTTCCCGATCCGATCTTTATGCAATGCATTAAGAGAAAAAAAGGTAACAGATAACGGCTGGTCATCCAACGCGATGAATTCAGCTATTTTGGCTGTTATTGTGTTGGCCTTTTCTCTGTTCTGGGGCAGTTTCTCTTTCCTTTTAAAAGTCTCTGAAAGTGTCGGTTGTTTCCGTGCCGTTACCCGAGTGGCCGCTGTGTACTCGCCGTGTTGTTGTTGGTGCCTTCGCTTTCAATTTTATAATACTTCCAAACTCCTGACATTTTCTCTGTCCCGACTCCCGAGTCACCAGCTGAACGTAGCCTCTCGTTAGCTTGCTGCTACTATTAGACACTGCGCCCACTCTGTTGCCAGATTTCAGAGAAATAAGCAACCAGGTCTGAAAACAAGCCCAATGAAAGCAACACATACATGATGTTGTGTAATTTTAAACCAAAACTAAGTCCTCAGGATGACTTTAAGACGTGAACATGGTCATTTTTGTTTTGCAATATTAAAAAAAAAAAAAAAAATCCCGATCCCCGATTTTTTGAAAATCACGTGATCGGCTCCGATCCCCGATCACGTGATCGGATCGGGACATCTCTAGAGGTTACTATATTGGACTACTTTTAAATTCTGCGTGTTTTTATGTTTCAGATTGCCAGTGTAGCAGAGCTGGAGCCCGACCAATCAGAAACAGACACTCAGAAGAGGCGGGTGCTTCTCTCCAGGCGTCCGTCTTATCGGTGAGAGACGTCAACAGAATGATGAAGAAGCACAAAGTGTGTGAAGAGTTACGTCTTGATAATGTTGAACTGTCTCTGTGGACTCACTTCATTTGACCTCTCTTCTCCCGCAGAAAGATACTGAACGAGCTTTCGTCCGATTCACCGGCCGTTGCTAAAATCGAAGAGGAGAAGATGGAGGAGGAGGAGGAGGAGGTGGTGGTCTCTGCTGCCGAAGCAACAGTGCCCACCTCCATCTACCAGACCAGCTCAGGACAGTATAGTCAGTACCAGTCAATCAAACTTCATTCATATCGCACTTTACAGAAAAGGCGCTTCACAACCAAGAACAAAAAACTACATAAAATCAATACTACAGATAATAATCCAAGTATCATAACTTACAGATTGATATTATTATTATTTTTAGGGGTTTTCCTTTCCTGTAGATTGTTAAATAGGTTTTTGTGCATGTAAATGGTCTGGAAAGGGTAAAATCCCTATGTTCCACCCCCCCCCCCACCAATCAGAGCAGACTGGGCTCTGGTTTCAGACAGAGGGTGAAAAGAGGTGCTGCAGCACAGGCAGTATGAGAAAAATAAAGAGCTTTTTGAACATTAAAGCATGGAGACATATCCCAGTAGCAATATTACAGGGTCCCCGTGACCCAGCATCAGGTCAGTGTCACCATGTTAATATTTAATTTCCTGTAAAAAGCAGCAAGGTAGACGAGGCTTTCGGCTAAATCGCAGGTTTTTAATCAGTTCACTAAATGGCTCCGAATCCAAAAGTAATCAGCCTTGGTGCTGTTGCCATGGAGAACATGCATAACAACCACAAGCACAAATCCAAGCTCCAGCATATTCCAAAAGCCCTGTTAATCAGGACAGAAAAATAATCCATTTTATGTGCTGCACTTGCCCTGAGCAGGTCGTGTTTAAAAATACTCTGGTAAAAGTAAAAAGTACCCATAACTAGCAGCTGCTTTAAAGAGTACCTGACCTCCCTTTATATTAATAGAACAATAATGTCATTGTTAGCTAATGAATGTTTCCATGCTGAACAACGGCAACATGACAACGTTTCCATTGGTCCCTCTTCTTTAGAGAAGACCAGGGTTGCTGTCGGATAATCCAAAAATCAGCTCCTATCGTCTATCCCTATCTCCTATTCCTTGACCTCTGAATGAACCGTCACAGGGTTAAGGGATAGTGGATAGGAGAATTCAAAAGGACTTAGGAGAAGAGACTGCGGTACTTTAGAGAACTGTAGTTTCCATAGTTTCCCCACAGCAGCAGACGCACATTCATGACGTCCGCTGGCGCATCATAAACACGTCGGATAGTGAAAGTGCATTCGGATTCTCTAAAGTACTGCAGCCTCTTCTCCTAAGTCCTTTTGAATTCTCCTATCCACTATCCCTTAACCCCGTGACGTTTCACTCAGAGGTCAAGGAATAGACGATAGGGTTAGAATTTAGGAGCTGATTTTTAAACTATCCGACCGCTAGAGAATTCGAACAGCACTTATCATGGCTGCCACTGAGGGACTTCCGGGTCATTTCACTCCGTTAGGAAGGTTCCTAAGCTAAATTGACTATTCGACTTCAGCCCAGGAAGTGATGGATACACGGATCGTGTTCAAATCAATAGGCACGCAATGACTTTAAATAATAATGATCACGCCACCAAACACACATTCAGACTAAAGGAACCAGCTGTTTGGGAAATGAGAGAAGTAGAAAGTACAGGTATTTGAGTTCAACATGTAAGAAGTAGAAAGTACAGGTATTTGAGTTCAACATGTGAGAAGTAGAAAGTACAGGTATTTGAGTTCAACATGTGAGAAGTAGAAAGTACAGGTATTTGAGTTCAACATGTAAGAAGTAGAAAGTACAGGTATTTGAGTTCAACATGTAAGAAGTAGAAAGTACAGGTATTTGAGTTCAACATGTAAGAAGTAGAAAGTACAGGTATTTGAGTTCAACATGTAAGAAGTAGAAAGTACAGGTATTTGGGTTCAACATGTAAGAAGTAGAAAGTACAGGTATTTGGGTTCAACATGTAAGAAGTAGAAAGTACAGGTATTTGAGTTCAACATGTAAGAAGTAGAAAGTACAGGTATTTGAGTTCAACATGTAAGAAGTAGAAAGTACAGGTATTTGAGTTCAACATGTAAGAAGTAGAAAGTACAGGTATTTGTGTTCAAAGTGTAAGAAGTAGAAAGTCGTCAGAAAAATAAGTAGTGGAGTAAAGTACTGATACCAGAAAGATGTACTTAAGGACAGTAACAAAGTATTTGTACTCCACTACTTCCCACCTCTGACTGCAGTTTAGTAATCACTGACCTCTGACCCCACACAGTTGCGATCTCTCAGGGGAGAGCCATCCAGTTGAACCCCGGAGTAGAGGCCCTTCAGGGGGGCGGGGGCCAGACCCTGACGGTGGGTAGCTCCTATCCAGCCGGAGACGCCCAACAGCAGATCTTCCTCCAGGGAGGACAGATGCTCCTCCAAGGTAGGACTCAGATGATTTAAAAGGTCAAAGGTCATGAGCAGGACCTGTGAACTCACGCTTGCTATTTCTTGTCATTATAAAAGTGATTTCTTTCTGGTTGTTTTGTACAAAAAAAAGCATTTGTTTAAAACAATGAATCCAATATCACGGATGCTGATGACGATGACCTAATATTTTATTTTGAAGAAAAATTCATGCTAGATGGGGTAGGACCGGTTTATTCCCATTTCGCCCCTTCCCATTCCGCCCCTTTCCCATTCTGCCCCTTTCCCATTTCGCCCCTTCCCATTCTGCCCCTTCCCATTCCGCCCCTTCCCATTCCCACCCTTCCCATTCTGCCCCTTCCCATTCCCATTCCGCCCCTTCCCATTCCCATTCTGCCTCTGCCCATTCTGCCTCTGCCCATTCTGCCCCTTTCCCATTTCGCCCCTTTCCCATTCTGCCCCTTCCCATTTCGCCCCTTCCCATTCTGCCCCTTCCCATTCCGCCCCTTCCCATTCCCACCCTTCCCATTCTGCCCCTTCCCATTCCCATTCCGCCCCTTTCCCATTCTGCCCCTTCCCATTCTGCCCCTTCCCATTCCGCCCCTTCCCATTCCCATTCCGCCCCTTCCCATTCCCATTCTGCCTCTGCCCATTCTGCCTCTGCCCATTCTGCCCCTTCCCATTCCCATTCCGCCCCTTTCCCATTTCGCCCCTTCCCATTCTGCCCCTTCCCATTCTGCCCCTTTCCCATTTCGCCCCTTTCCCATTCTGCCCCTTCCCATTTCGCCCCTTCCCATTCTGCCCCTTCCCATTCTGCCCCTTCCCATTCCGCCCCTTCCCATTCCCATTCCGCCCCTTCCCATTCCCATTCTGCCTCTGCCCATTCTGCCTCTGCCCATTCTGCCCCTTCCCATTCCCATTCCGCCCCTTTCCCATTTCGCCCCTTCCCATTCTGCCCCCTTCCCATTCTGCCCCTTTCCCATTTCGCCCCTTTCCCATTCTGCCCCTTCCCATTTCGCCCCTTCCCATTTTGCCCCTTTCCCATTCACCCCCTTCCCATTCTGCATCTTTCCCATTCCCCCCTTCCCCTTCTGCCCCTTCCCATTCTGCCCCTTTCCCATTCTGCCCCTTTCGCCCCTCTCCCATTTCGCCCCCTATCTCATGAAGCCCCAACAACAGCCTCTGATTCGTCAACAGACTTCATGCAAGCTTCATGGGTTGCATCATTAGATCTATAAACTCCATAACCCTAAGACCCACGACCAAGCAAAACAAGTATCATTTCTTATGTTGCCTAATGTAAAAAAGGAAATGGGAAAGGGGCGAAGTGGCAAGGGGGCGAATTGGGAATAATTTAGGGGCGAATTGGGAAGGGGTGAGATTGGAATAATTTAGGGGCGAAGTGGCAAGGGGGCGAATTGGGAATAATTTAGGGGCGAATTGGGAAGGGGTGAGATTGGAATAATTTAGGGGCGAATTGAGAAGGGGCGAGATGGGAATAATTTAGGGGAGAATTGGGAAGGGGCGAGATGGGAATAATTTAGGGGCGAATTGAGAAGGGGCGAGATGGGAATAATTTAGGGGAGAATTGGGAAGGGGTGAGATTGGAATAATTTAGGGGCGAATTGGGAAGGGGTGAGATTGGAATAATTTAGGGGCGAATTGGGAAGGGGTGAGATTGGAATAATTTAGGGGCGAATTGAGAAGGGGCGAGATGGGAATAATTTAGGGGAGAATTGGGAAGGGGCGAGATGGGAATAATTTAGGGGCGAATTGAGAAGGGGCGAGATGGGAATAATTTAGGGGAGAATTGGGAAGGGGTGAGATTGGAATAATTTAGGGGCGAATTGGGAAGGGGTGAGATTGGAATAATTTAGGGGCGAATTGAGAAGGGGCGAGATGGGAATAATTTAGGGGAGAATTGGGAAGGGGCGAGATTGGAATAATGTAGGGGCGAATTGGGAAGGGGCAAGATGGGAATAATTTAGGGGAGAATTGGGAAGGGGCAAGATGGGAATAATTTAGGGGCGAATTGGGAAGGGGCGAGATGGGAATAATTTAGGGGCGAATTGGGAAGGGGCGAGATGGGAATAATTTAGGGGAGAATTGGGAAGGGGCAAGATGGGAATAATTTAGGGGCGAATTGGGAAGGGGCGAGATGGGAATTATTTAGGGGAGAATTGGGAAGGGGCAAGATGGGAATTATTTAGGGGCGAATTGGGAAGGGGCGAGATGGGAATAATTTAGGGGCGAATTGGGAAGGGGCGAGATGGGAATTATTTAGGGGCGAATTGGGAAGGGGCGAGATGGGAAAGGGGCGAGATGGGAAAGGGGGGAAGTGGCAAGGGGGCGAATTAGGAAGGGGCGAAATGGGAAGGGGCGAAATGGGAAGACACACACCGGTAGGACCAGAAACGTTGTTAAGCTTCTTCTTGCCCCTTTTGAACATGACAGAAACTATCTGAGAATTTTTTTTTTTTATACCTTGAACGTTTCTTTTAATTTTTAATTTTGCTTCTCTTTGTTATAATTATTTGTTCTAACATGTTCAATAAATTGACTAATAATAATATGCACCTCAAGAATTGCATTGTGGAACATGGAAGGAACCTGATTACTTCCATGAGGAACAACATCCCTGCGCTGACATGGGACAGATAGAGGCCGAAATGAAAATCTGTGTGATTCCAATTTAACATGATTGGGATTGGGAACATGGGATTAACACCAAGAGAAAAAAGAGGGATCGTGTCAAACATGATGTACTGGATGCACTCACAACCATGGGTGCCAGCACATCAACAGCAAGGCGGAGAACACTCTTTGTTCACTCTTTAATAATGTCCGTATGAGTAGGAATATTATTATGACAAAGCATACTGATCGACTTTATCCTATAACAGGTGTTCTTAAGGTGTCTTCATTTGACAAGAAACTAGGCTTTGATTGGGTTTCTATCCGTCCCTTTTTGGGGTTTGGTATGGTTTCTATACTTCTAGCTTTCATAGTGACATATCCTTGAACACGTATCTGGATAAGGATAAAACATTTACATTTACATAAACACAAAGACCTTGTCATCGTGGATATCATTTCAGCTCACTGAATACTGACAAATAAAATACTGGAATTCAAGTAGATTGGAAACGACTTAAACACAGATAAGTGTGCCGTATCAATAATACAAGTCAGAAGTGAGCTGACACGTCTCTATTTCAGTATATTACATTTGACCCGAGCACTTATTCTACAACACTCAAAGAACAAATGCTTTGGTCTCTCCTGTAGTATTTGAAATCCAAAAACCAGCATTAACAGGATTTGTGAATTAGTGGTTTTGCTCTTGACCTGCCAGCTTTCTAGATCAGTGGTTCTCAAATGGGGGTACGCGGACCACTAGGGGTACGTTGGAGTACTGCAGGGGGTACGTGAGATTTATTTTATGTTAATGAAAAAAAAAACGTAATTAATGCATTTAAACAAACTACTAATAGTAGATGAACTACTTTCTTCAAAGGTTTACAGAAACTCTGGATAATAAAATGGGAACAATAAACGGGGTGCTCTATTTTCCTCTCCCTCTCCTGACAGCCCGTCAGTCTCGTGCAGCTCACTGAACCTGTAATAAGTGACCCGACAGTAAAGAATACGTATATGTATAACTAGTTTAGCTAGTTCCAGAGTAGATAAACTAGCTAAGTGTGTTAGGTCTAACTCTTAGTGTATTTTCCTCCGCTCAACGGTCCGTCACAGCAGCGGAGCTGTGATCATGCAGAGCTGCGTGTTCTCCGTCAGCAGCAGCTGATCTGATCTCTCTCTCGCGTCCGGTTATACTTCACTCGCATTTATGTTCAAATCCATCAGATCGAGATAGATCTAGTTAATGATTTGACTGCCTGCTTATCAAAGGACCTAAACAATAAGCGTTGCTTGGCAACGGCGTGTGGCCGCAAAGTATAGCATATGTTTATATGAGGGGTCAAAATCCCATGCTCATAAAATGCTCATATATATTTTTCTCTTCGTTCCCCACGCCCCTAAATAAATAAATATACTAATTTTAGGAAAAGTAAGGAAGTTTGAGCAGTGTGGGTTTTATGTGAACAGAGTTAAACATATTTCAAAACGCGAAGTGTAATAACTGCAGTTTGCCTCCCTGTCAGAAAGACACAGATCCTCAGTGAAGCTCAAGCCCATGTTTCACTACATTAAGTACAACTTATTAAAAAGATCAGTTCAATGCAGCTAATGTCGTCTCAGTGTTATCGCATGATGTTAAAATTGGTTTGCCATGAATTTAGGGATGGATTGTAAACATTTGAAATGTAGCATTTAAGTGTTTCTCAGTTACTGTTGTTGTTTTAATAAATCAGACACTGATGGTGCAGCGCTGTACTGTACCTCTTTATATAGGCATTCTGTCCCTAACCGTTGTTTTTGCGCTGATCAGGGGGGACTTGGCTGAATTTCTTTTTCAAAGGGGGTACATGAGTGAAAAAAGTTTGAGAACCACTGCTCTAGAAATCTGTCTGGGTACCAAAGAAAGAAAGAAACTGAAGCGTTGACTTTAATTAAATGGATTATGTCAACAGATTTCACATAACTGTTTTAGGTCAGTTGAAAGCAATAACATCAAGTTTGAATAAGAAAGATTAGGTTCAACTTGATATTATTGCTTTCAACTAACCTTATACAGTTATATGAAACCTGTTGATATAATACATGTAATTAAAGTCAGTGTTTAGACCAGCGTAACTTTGTTTGGCTCCACGGTGATTTTCCACAAATCCTGTAAGAGTTCATCTGAGGTCTGGGGCTGAGGTAATCTCAATAAAACTATTGGAGTTATCGGAAATATAAAGCGCATCACTTCCTGTGTGGCAGAGACTTTCCCAGCAAAACCCATCAGTCAACGGTGGTTTAAACAGAACATATATTTTTTCTGTTTTTACGTACCTTTTGGCATCTTACACAAACATTTTCATTTTGCTTACCGTGTTTCCATTTTTACTACAACTGTATCAACACAGTTTATACTTAGAAAGAAGAAGAAAACTACAATTAAGATACAAGAAAATGCAAAAAATCAACAACAAAAACTAAGAAATATTGATTTAAAAAAAATATATAAAAAAATACAAATAATAATAATATTTTTTTTAAAGGGGGGGATACTGGGATGATTCAGAAGGTGTGTGGACATTTGGATCACTTCCTTTCATATAATATACAGTAATAGCAGAGTTTAATAATAGAACAGTTAATCAGTTTAAAGTCTTAATAGATATGTTAGTTGTTCCATCTGATAGATTTCCCACAGCTTCTCAATTAAAAACATACTCTCTTCACACAGGCTTTATTAAATAACTGTTTTGCTGAAACCTTGTTTTCGTGGACATGTTGTGACGTCTTTAAAGTAATTATCTTTAATGTCTCCGTCATTCCTCCTTAAGACTCAACAACAAAAAGTCCAATCACGGTGCTCAACAGTTTGCACGGCAGCCGCTTGGGACACAATATCCTCTTGTTTGTCGAGCGTCTCTCGAGTTGCGTCACTCAGGGCTAAAAATACTCCACTACCAACCCCCCCCCCTCCCTCCCTCCTTTCCTCCCTCCTCCCTCTCTGCCCGGCGCACATTGTGTTTCGCCCGTCTGATCCTCGTAGGGGAGGGGGGGGAGGAACTCTAATCCTGAGTGTTGTACTGACTTCAGCAGGCAGCGATGATGTCATTGTGATGTCAATGCCTGTAATTGTAATCGTGCAGCAAAGTTGACGAGCGGCCGCGGCGGTGCGCGCAGAGCTGAGCGGGGAACGGCAGGAGAGGAGACCGAGAGGTTGCGGTTAAAGGTAGAATAGAAGAGTTTCCGTGCTGAGGTGTTCTGCTGCCGCGGGGCTGGATTATTGGAAACAAGAGATGGCTGTCACTGGGGATGAGACCGAGTCAGGTAGAGTTGCTCTCATTCAGGTTTCTCAAAGTCACTTTTCTCGTGGATTGTTGTGCCGGTTTCACAGCGATGTTTTTCTGGGGTTACAACCAGCAAGCAGGCGGCGATACGAACATGTTGCTATGGTATTTGGATCGTTTTCCCCAGTATAAGAGCACGACCTTTCCACAACATTTGAAATGAAACTTTTACTTATAGTGCATTGTGAAATGTTGCACACGATTCTGTGCTTCCTATTTCACCACAGGACGAACACTGGAGACCGTTTAGGGTTCTGTTTTCCTCGAAGTGAAACTAAAAGCCGATCAAAAGAAAAAGCGCTTGGTGAGCTTGCTCGACTATGTTCCTGTCAGTGTGTTTCCCGCTGTCACACACACACACACACACACACACACACACACACACACACACACACACACACACACACCACAACACACACACACAACACACACACACCACACACACACACACACACACACACACACACACACACCACACACACACACACACACACACACACACACACACACACACACACACACACACACACACACACACACGCGCGTACATAGAGTCTGTTCTGTGAGACGGCTGTCAGGCAGAAAGGCTAGAGAGAGAGAGAGAGAGAGGGGGGAGGGGGGTGGGGGTTTGTCGGTTTGACGTCACTCCAGTTTCCTGGAACCGAGGCCAGGCAGGGAAGAGAGAATGCAAAACGGGCGAGTGAGACGCACACACTGACGTCAGCGCAAGTCACTCTGTTATCACAACGACACAGAGAGAGAGAGAGAGAGAGAGAGAGAGAGAGAGAGAGAGAGAGAGAGACGTGCGAGTGTGTGTGTGTGTGTGAGTTTACACCTGCTGTGACTGCTTCTTTGTGTGTGTGTGTGTGTGTGTGTGTGTGTGTGTGTGTGTGTGTGTGTGTGTGTGTGTGTGTGTGTGTGTGTGTGTGTGTGTGTGTGTGTGTGTTGTGTGTGTGTGTGTGTGTGTGTGTGTGTGTGTGTGTGTGTGTGTGTGTGTGTGTGTGTGTGTGTGTGTGTGGAGAAGAGAGAGGGGGAGAAACTTCTCAGGAACAAAGTGAAGCAGAGAACTCGTCGAGGCACAGCGGGCAGAGCTGTTCACGGTTGAGTCATTTTTTTTGATGACTCAACTCAAAGCAGCGTCAACCGCATCCAGAAAGCAGCTTCTTTAGTAGCCGTGTTTCTGACTTTCAACTACAGGTCACCAGCCGAGATGAGTCCTTGGTCATAATGAGGTGATTCAAGAGCAGGATGTGTATTAGAGCACACAGGGACTGCTAGAAACCACCAGTGCTGCGTCGAGATGTGGAACTGAATAATACTGTCTCTCAAAAGAGGACTTTTTTTTTTTGGAGCCAGCATCTAGTGGCCATTAGAGGAACTGCAGTTTACGGTTTAAGGTTTCACTTCTTCATTGTCTTTTTATTTCTTCATTATTATTTCTTCACGCTTTTAATGGCAGCCTCGTAACGGACGGGCTGTAGACCGTACAGAATAATCAGCATTTTCTGTCACTTCATTCGGCAATATTGTGTCGATGATAACCTTTCGCAAAGACGCAAATGAAGACGCAAATGAAGACCGTTCACAAAAGAATGGGGAAGGGACAGAATGGGAATGGGAGAAATGGGAAGGGGTGAAATGGGAAAGGGCAGAATGGGAAGGGGAGAAATGGGAAGGGGTGAAATGGGAAGGGGTGAAATGGGAAAGGGCAGAATGGGAAGGGAGAATGGGAAGGGGCAGAATGGGAAAGGGCAGAATGGGAAGGGGTAGAATGGGAAAGGGGCAGAATGGGAAGGGGAGAATGGGAAGGGGCAGAATGGGAAGGGCCGAAATGGGGAAAGGGGCAGAATGGGAAGGGGGGAAGGGGCAGAAGGGGAAGGGAGAATGGGAAGGGGCAGAATGGGAAGGGCCAGAATGGGAAGGGGAGAAATGGCAAGGGGTGAAATGGGAAGGGGTGAAATGGGAAAGGGCAGAATGGGAAGGGGAGAATGGGAAAGGGCAGAATGGGAAAGGGCAGAATGGGAAGGGTAGAATGGGAAAGGGGCAGAATGGGAAGGGGCAGAATGGGAAGGGCCGAAATTAAGGGGCATGGGAAGGGGGAAGGGGAAAGGGAAGGGGAGAATGGGAAGGGGCAGAATGGGAAGGGCCGAAATGGGAAAGGGGCGAATGGGAAAGGGCCGAAATGGGAAAGGGCCAGAATGGGAAGGGCAGAATGGGAAGGGGAGAATGGGAAGGGGCAGAATGGGAAGGGCAGAATGGGAAAGGCAGAATGGGAAGTGGCGAAATGGGGAAGGGGCAAATGGGAGGGAGAATGGGAAGGGGCAGAATGGGAAGGGGAGAATGGGAAGGGCAGAATGGGAAGGGGCAGAATGGGAAAGGGCAGAATGGGACGTGGCAAATGGGAAGGGGCAGAATGGGAAGGGGCAGAATGGGAAGGGGCGAAATGGGAAGGGGCGAAATGGGAAGGGGGGGCCGAAATGGGGAAGGGGGCAGAATGGGAAGGGGAGAATGGGAAGGGGCAGAATGGGAAGTGGGAAGGGCAGAATGGGGAAGGGCCGAATGGGGAAGGGGCAGAATGGGGAAGGGGGGAAGGGGCAGAAGGGGGAAGGGGAGAATGGGAAGGGGCCGAAATGGGAAAAGGGGCGAAATGGAAAGGGCAGTATGGGAAAGGGGCCGAAATGGGAAAGGGCCAGAATGGGAAGGGCAGAAATGAGGGGAAGGGCCAGAATGGGAAGGGGGCAGAATGGGAAGGGGAGAATGGGAAAGGGCAGAATGGGAAAGGGCAGAATGGGAAGGGGTAAATGGGAAAGGGCAGAATGGGAAGGGCCAGAATGGGAAGGGGTAGAATGGGAAAGGGGCAGAATGGGAAGGGGCAGAATGGGAAGGGGTAGAATGGGAAAGGGGCAGAATGGGAAGGGGAGAATGGGAAGGGGCAGAATGGGAAAGGGCAGAATGGGAAGGGGTAGAATGGGAAGGGGAGAATGGGAAGGGGCAGAATGGGAAGGGCCGAAATGGGGAAGGGGCAGAATGGGAAGGGGGGAAGGGGCAGAAGGGGGAAGGGGAGAATGGGAAGGGGCAGAATGGGAAGGGGGCCGAAATGGGAAAGGGGCGAAATGGAAAGGGCCAGAATGGGAAGGGCAGAATGGGGAAGGGGAGAATGGGAAGGGGCAGAATGGGGAAGGGGCAGAATGGGAAGGGCAGAATGGGGAAGGGGAGAATGGGAAGGGGCAGAATGGGAAGGGGCAGAATGGGAAAGGGCAGAATGGGAAGTGGCGAAATGGGGAAGGGGCAGAATGGGAAGGGGCAGAATGGGAAGGGGAGAATGGGAAGGGGAGAATGGGAAGGGGCGAAATGGGGAAGGGGCAGAATGGGAAGGGGCAGAATGGGAAGGGGAGAATGGGAAGGGGAGAATGGGAAGGGGGCAGAATGGGAAGGGGAGAATGGGAAGGGCAGAATGGGAAAGGGGAGAATGGGAAGGGGAGAATGGGAAAGGGGCAGAATGGGAAGGGGCAGAATGGGAAGGGGAGAATGGGAAGGGGATAATGGGAAGGGGCATAATGGGAAGGGGAGAATGGGAAGGGGAGAATTGGTAAGGGGCAGAATGGGAAGGGGAGAATGGGAAGGGGCAGAATTGGAAGGGGCGAAATGGGGAAGGGGCAGAATGGGAAGGGGAGAATGGGAATGGGAGAATGGGAAGGGGACAACACTTTGTTGTCACAGGAAATGAATCTGCTCAGGCAGGACGGAGAGAGCGGTAAGAGCTCTTGGCTGAAGTCGCTTTCTAACAACCTCTGGTGAAAATAAATCATGTTAACTTTCATTCAAAGTTGAAAATGCATTCTGTGTTTAAAGAGATATTAAATTCAATTGGAGACATTTGAGAAAAATAAAAGTTTGTGAATCCTGTTTTTATTATTCAAGAGGAATCAGGGCAACGGAACGTCACTGGACTGCAGGTGGTTAATGTCTTCGTGCATCTTTCCCGACAGCTGCCACGGGAGACATCCCCGCCTATCAGCTGCGTTCACCAAACTCCGGCCTGGCTCACAGCATCATGATGGCTGCGTCGCCCGGCAACATGCAGAGCCCCCCCCCACCGCACACTGAAGCCATCACCCTCAAGAGGGAGGTCCGCCTGATGAAAAACAGGTAGGAGCTGCTGCTGCTGGCGATGAAGGGAAACGAGCTTCATTAAACTATTAACAAAATACAGACACTGAGGCTTCATCACGCGGAAGAGTATTTAGAGTGCTAATAGAGGATGATCCGGAAGGTTCAGAATCAGAATAACTTTATTCGTCCAGGGGAACGTTACATTGTTGCAGCGGAAAAGAGCCAAAGACAGCTTAATGTTAACTAAGAAGCATGAAAAAGTAGCAAAGATAAAACAATTATAATAAAAAAGATCCACAGGTATACGACCACGGGTCACATGACTTCACGCCACCTCCGATAAGCTAAAGGTGGCTAACGTTCGGCGTTTCATTTAGACACTTGTTAGCATCCGTAATTTTGAAGACACATAGAAGCTACTTTTAGCCAGACACATCTTTAAGAAATAAACTAAATCAATCAATCAATGTTTATTTATACAGCCCAATATCACACATGTTACATTTGTCTCAGTGGTCTTCACAGTGTGTACAGAATATCAGTATGACAATACGACACCCTCTGTCCTCAGACCCTCTGTCCTTAGACCCTCTGTCCTCAGACCCTCTGTCCTTAGACCCTCTGTCCTCAGACCCTCTGTCCTTAGACCCTCTGTCCTTAGACCCTCTGTCCTTAGACCCTCTGTCCTTAGACCCTCTGTCCTCAGACCCTCTGTCCTTAGACCCTCTGTCCTTAGACCCTCTGTCCTCAGACCCTCTGTCCTTAGACCCTCTGTCCTCAGACCCTCTGTCCTCAGACCCTCTGTCCTTAGACCCTCTGTCCTTAGACCCTCTGTCCTTAGACCCTCTGTCCTTAGACCCTCTGTCCTCAGACCCTCTGTCCTCAGACCCTCTGTCCTTAGACCCTCTGTCCTTAGAATCTCTGTCCTTAGACCCTCTGTCCTCAGACCCTCTGTCCTTAGACCCTCTGTCCTTAGAATCTCTGTCCTTAGACCCTCTGTCCTTAGAATCTCTGTCCTTAGACCCTCTGTCCTCAGACCCTCTGTCCTTAGACCCTCTGTCCTTAGAATCTCTGTCCTTAGACCCTCTGTCCTTAGAATCTCTGTCCTTAGACCCTCTGTCCTCAGACCCTCTGTCCTTAGACCCTCTGTCCTCAGACCCTCTGTCCTTAGACCCTCTGTCCTCAGACCCTCTGTCCTCAGACCCTCTGTCCTTAGACCCTCTGTCCTTAGAATCTCTGTCCTTAGACCCTCTGTCCTCAGACCCTCTGTCCTCAGACCCTCTGTCCTTAGACCCTCTGTCCTCAGACCCTCTGTCCTCAGACCCTCTGTCCTTAGACCCTCTGTCCTTAGACCCTCTGTCCTCAGACCCTCTGTCCTTAGACCCTCTGTCCTCAGACCCTCTGTCCTCAGACCCTCTGTCCTCAGACCCTCTGTCCTTAGACGCTCTGTCCTTAGTCCCTCTGTCCTCAGACCCTCTGTCCTTAGACCCTCTGTCCTTAGACCCTCTGTCCTCAGACCCTCTGTCCTTAGACCCTCTGTCCTCAGACCCTCTGTCCTCAGACCCTCTGTCCTTAGACCCTCACATCGTACAAGGAAAAACTTCCAGAGAAAACCCACAGTTTAAAGGGAACATGGGAGAAACCTCAGGGAGAGCAACAGAGGAGGGATCCCTCTCCCAGGACGGACAATAGATGCTGTGTGTAAATTGAAAAGATAATACATTTGCAGCATAGGTAGTCCAAATGTTTGGAAATACATGTGTCTGTAATAAGAAGATGAATCCACGAGGATGTCAACATCCTGTGGGAGCCATCAGGGAAGTGTGTGATGAGAGTCAGGACCACAGTGATAGAAGCTTTTGTTAACCATAGATCTCATTTCAGAGTGTAATCAAAGACACATTCACAAAACCGTTGAGTTCGAGATGAAGTAACCGTTAGTTGTAAAAAAAAATAAAAAAAAAAGACTAATTCCCGCAGCTCTCTATGGCTTTAAGAGTCTTACTTCCTATCCTGCAGCCACTCGGTCAGAGGTTACTTCTCCAATTAGGGAATCTCATTTTGGGACAAAGTGATTTCGCCGGTCAATAGTGGAAGTGTCTCGACTGGTTTGCCAAAGCAACAAGACAGAAATACTGCAAAAGGTCGAAGCGGCAGCGAACTGCTTTTATGGATGTGCAAATGTTTAATTGATCGTTCAGGATTGATATAGGGAAATACTGACGCACATGAACACAAGGTTGTCAGGGAGAACACGGACAGAACAGCAGGCGCGGCTGAATAATAGAAGTCCCTTGCATTCTGCATAGCTTGCATTGTTTCTGGGGACTGAATTGCATTTTCATCAAACATGTCTCCCCTCTCTTTCCTCTCCAGGGAGGCGGCCAGAGAGTGCCGCAGGAAAAAGAAAGAGTACGTGAAATGTCTGGAAAACCGCGTGGCCGTGTTGGAAAACCAAAACAAGACCCTGATTGAAGAGCTGAAAGCACTGAAGGACATTTACTGCCACAAAGCAGAGTAGCGGTTTGTGGTCATGAGCTGAAGACAGTGGCGTTTACAAGCTGCGACAGCCAATAGAAAAAAAGACTGGAACTACTTTGACCGTCTCTGCTCACTCAGGCCTGGGTTACGCTGAAGTGTTTCGGGGGGGGGGGGGGGGGGGGTTTAAACAGCTGGAGCTGGCCGGTTTTCGCTCTTGTTCGTATCTTGTGAAGACTCAAGTGTCGTTGATGTTGCTTTTGTGCACCGGCCAATGAGAGCCAGCTGACGACGAGGAACAGGACGAGGAGATACGGGCGCTTCCTGAAAATGTACCGTTTGGAGTACAGAGATTCACGGAAAAACATTGGCGAGTCAGCCAAGGTCGCTCTACCAGCAGTTCCTCTGAGGAGACGAGGTGCCACTGTCAGCTGCAACTCGTCCCCGTTTTCCTGATCAAATCTGCAGCATGTACGCTTCTGTCCGCGGCTATTCCACGCATTCCTTCACCCTGAAGAGCAAGACATGTCTTCAAGTCACTTAAGTAACGTCCTGGAGTCGTTTTCAGACACGTTTTTGATTTGGTTTCAAAGAAAAAAAGAACATTTGCGATGAATATCCTTTTATTTTTAGCAGACGACACAGAATATAATATATTTTAAAGAAATAGAAAGGGGCATTATCTGAATCAAGTTATTTTAAAGTGAGTCAAAGCACAGAAAGTACCAAAGCGTCCGTGTGGATATTATCAGAATGTATATTATATTACGTTTATTTTAAGAATTTCACTCCACAAGTTTATTGTATATTCTGCAAAGCATCATCTCGCTTTACTGTCACGCAAGCTTCAGTCTTATTTTTCAAATTATGGATATCCATTGTGTTTTAAAACTGTATTTGATTATGGCTGGATATTGAAATGCTCTGTTTAAAGGGCGATGCCAATTTCTCTTCTCTTTTTTGTATGTAAAGATTTTATTTGAATGATAATATATCCTCTTGTGTTCCTGTTTCTGGTGATTTTGAAAAGTGCTTGCTTTCTCTGTTTCTGTAGTTGTCGAGTTTGTTCCGATAAATATATTTTATTGAAGAAAAGAACACCTCCTAATGTAACTCATCACGACTGCCAAAGCTCTTTTAGTCAAAGACAGGTCTTTAACTACAGTTTGCCTCGGTGACAACACGGTGATTCATCCTGCGGTCGTCTTGTTGTGTAACAACCAGATGACCGCTATGTTTTGTATTCACAGATAAATAGCCATTTTGCGAAAGTCTACGAAAACACAGGTGATAAATCAATTCAGGTCTTTTCTTGATCTCAACGCGGTCAAGCTGATCCGGTTGTGGATTCTTGCTGTTTCAACCCTTTTACCAGTTGGTCTCCTCTCAGTTTACTTCCTTGTTTGAATTGTAAAACCAAAACTTATTTTTTTGTTTGTCAAATAAAGTATTCAAATGTGACATCGCTGTGACTTATTGCTCACCCCACACTTTGTATTCAGTCTACCGTGTTGTGTACTGTTTCTATTTTGTTCCATGCTCAATGCTTGGAGCGCTTCGGGATCTGAACTCAGATATGAAGTGCGTTGAAAATTAAACACATTATTATTATTATTACTCGTCTTAAAATTAAAGGTAGGGTCAGGGCCGTCCCTCCCTACGGGCCGATCATGCAGACTGCGTGTGGCCTCAACTGGCGGAGGGGGCCTCAACTGGCGCGGCATGGTTTCGCCGTGGCTCCACTAGCCCCCCCCCTTCAGAAATACTTTTTGTTATATTCCATGGAATGCTTAACATCCCGATAGCAATGAATACATTGAATGGTTTGACAATAAATCCAGAAAGAAATATCATCAGTGGAAGCCGTGGCGCTGTAAAAAGCACGACCAATCATCTGAGCCGGCCCGGCTAAAGTAACTGGATGGCCTACCTGCCTGTCAGCCTTCCATCGGGGCACACACTTATCTCGTGCCCTCATTGGTCATGTGGCGTTCGTGTGTGTTGGGGGAGGGGCTCTGTGAGGAAGTGGCAGATTTTTATCGGCTGTGTATTTTCAAATTCTAGCGCACTCGAGCTGGTTTCTCCATTCTTACCTACCCCACCTTTTTAAAGGGATTAAAGGCAAAGTTGGCTACAAAATGTTTTGTTGAACGATAGTGTCAGGATTTGTTGTACTTTTAAAATACAATTTTGTTATGAAAAGTTAGAATGTTTTTCTTATATTGCATCCTCACTTAAAGGTGGGGTAGGTAAGTTTGAGAAACCGGCTCGAGAACGCTAGAATTTGAAAATACACAACCGGAGAAAATCTGCCACTTCCTCACAGAGCCCCTCCTCCAACACACGAACGCCACATGACCAATGAGGGCATGAGAGAAGTTTGTGCCCCGATGGAAGGCTGACAGGCAGGTAGGCCATTGTTGTACTTTTTACAGGATTACGGCTTCTACAGATGACATTTTTTAATGGATTTATTGTCAAAGCACTTCAGATATTCATTGCTATCGGGATGTTAAGAGCATTCCATGGAATATAACAAAAAGTGTATCTCGAGCCGGTTTCTGAAACTTACCTACCCCACCTTTAAAGATTAAAGATTACATGTTCATATGTTGTACCTTTGAAATGTGAATTCAATGCAGAATATAGTGGAAGTGTTTTTGACTACACTCAATTAAAGTAGCTTTTGGGGTTTTTCCCCGTTCCTGTAGTGCGTTATCGGTTTCCGTGCATGTGATTTTGAAAGGATAGACTATTGAATAAAGTTGACTTTGACTTCTCTCATGTATTCAAGATGAAAGACTTACACCTTTAATACCTAAAATGGAAAGGAAAATAGACGTCAACGTTATTGGAGAACAGTCTGCAACACAGCATTTAGCATGCAGTCATTTGACCTCTTAACTTTGCTGTCAAATCATCAACTCCATTTCCATTCTTCTTTTAAAGCTCAATACCCTCATAGGAATAAGGCCAGTCACCCCACACACAGTAAACACAGGTAAAGTACGCACTTGTTCCTGCATAGTGACTTCTTGCATGCTTAAGGCGGTGCAGTAACCTATGTCAGTACAGACGGGAGAAGCATGTTAACGTTTATGTTGTCTCTTCTTACACCAGTGAGCTCAATGGGAGGGGTGGTGCCTTCTATTGTTTACCAGCCGGGTTATTTACTGTCGTCCCTAAAGGTCACATGTTACATAAGTTCCGTTAAAAGGAGACACAAACTTTGGCTTTTACTTTGGTACCATGCCGACAAAGCTTCCCAACGTCTGTATCGCTTCATTTCTCACCGAATGGGATTGGAAGAAAAACCGAAATTTCATAAATCAGTGAAATTAATGTTTGAAGGGCATGCACATGAGAATGAGTAGTTTCCATAGCAACTCCCGGTGATAAAGCATTGACCTCAAACTCGTGTTGACTCACATTGATGTGTTTCTCTATCTCAAAGGTGCACATAAGCCCTCTGCATGAACACAATGTATCATGTTGTCACATATACATATTGTATATGAACACACACACACACACACACACACACACACACACACACACACACACACACACACACACACACACACACACACACACACACACACACACACACACACACACACACACACACACACACACGATACACTGCATGGAGACAAACTGCAAAAAGAAAACTCTCACACATACACACATATACACACATATACACACACACACACACACACACACACACACACACACACACACACACACACACACACACACACACACACACAATACACTGCATGGAGACAAACTGCAACAAGAAAACTCTCACACTAACACACACACACACACACACACACACACACACACACACACACACACACACACACACACACACACACACACACACACACACACACACACACACACACACACACACACACACACACACACACACACACACACACACACACACACACACACACACACACACAGTAGCTAACAGGTTGTTGAAAGGGAGTATTCGTGGAAAACCTTGAAACTAAAAGAGACGCTCCTCAACATCATCTCGCTTATATCTTGACTTTTCTTCTCTTGAAATCTGACATGAATCCGTAGATTAAAATGACATCGTGGTCTCATCCCTTTTTGTGGACTGTTTAACTTGTGAGTGAAGGATCAGACAATGGATTTAGGGATGCCAAATTGAGGAATGCCTTTTCCCACGTGACTAAACCCTAATCCTCTATAACACGTTATACAGAAAACGCCTCAAAGACCCTTTATCTGCCTTTTTCAAACTGCTTTTTTCTGTGTATGATATCCGTGCATCCATGTCGTACCTTTTATGTTTTGATTCACTCAAAGAGACATTTAACATGACTATCGCTTAGCTTTCAATGCTGGTGTATAAACCAGTACCCCCCTCACAAACAAGCACACACTCACATCCAGGGCCGGCCCTCGGCATAGGCAGTATAGGCGAATGCTAAGGGCGCATCAACCCATAGGGGGCGCCGAAAATTTAAAAAAAAAAGTAAATTTTTTTTTTTTTATTTCATAACAACACAATTTCCCGATTTTGGATCAACAAAGTACATCTTATTATCTTATACTAACAGAACTACGCCTATATTGCGTACAGCACCCATAAACTATGGCACCCCCCCCCCCAAATCAAGTGCCCCAGTCCCAGTAAAAACCAAAGGTTTATGTGAAATTGTTCTTTTTTTCAAATAATGGTTTTAGTGTGCAATTATAGGTTTTCATTTTGTATTAATTTAAAATAAATCAAACTCCCAAAAAACGTACACAGCTTCTGTGTGCTTTTATTAACATTGTAAGCGGCCGCGAGGGGAGAGCTTTAGAGAGCTCTCTCCTGAAAGACTGAGAGGCTCTGATAACCTCAGCTCAGTGAGGTAAAGGCACACCTTTATATGATCATTATAGCTATAAAAAAACAAGAGAACAGGTGAAAAACTATAAAATACTGACAGTACAAAAAAGTTGTTATTAATAAACAAGAATAGAGTTTGAAAGGGGAGTGATTTGTAAAATATCCATAAAGAAAAAGAAAATCTGCTTACAGTTCTGTTTCATATGGGTGTTGAGAGATGTATCCATAGATCTCCTAATGTTGCTCTCAAAGTGCACCAGATTGATGCTTTTAACTTCAATATTAAAAAAAAAAAGTCTTCCCGCATATAGATCATGTTTCCTTCGTTTAAATGTTAATGTTGTTGCGTGTGGTCCGTGAGTATATTGGTAACATTTCACATTTGAAATAAATAAATGAATTTAAGTTTTCCGCACTCTCGCGGGAATATCTCCGCAATGGAGCGAGTTTAAGATTAATTTTCAATTGCATGATAAAGCCCAGGGCAACACCTTCATCACACATGTTGCCACTTGTTTGAACCATTTTCAGGCAATTTGTAATCTGTTCAAGAAAAACGATGTGATTTTGGATATGTGTGGAGTTAGGTGGTCCACGAGTGTTTTTGTATTGGTTAAGTGGTCCTTGTTTGAGAAACACTACTTTATGCCACCACGATGTCATTCATATTATATGTTGTATATTAATCTTGTGCTCTCTACAACAATGTGAATGTTAACTTTATTAACGTGAGGCTTCATAATAGCCAATGGGTTTTCCGCCTCGTCCTGCGCTGTACATTATTTTTTAATTTTGAATAAAACAAAAGTTAAAATTAGAAAATGATCAACTGGGATCATTTAACTTCACATTCATTTCATCTATAAAAAAACAACATTTCAAATAGTTAAAAATCAGTTTCAAAAAAGTTTCAGTCAAAGTGGTTTGCAGCTTAAAAGTGCAACGTTTTATTTCTAAAATGGACCGTATTTACACTAAATCCACAGCATGTATTATCGTCACCCTGCGAAGCCTGGAAGTTTCAGTGAGGGAGGATGTTTCATCTTTCTTTCTGTTGCCTCTCAAACATCCTCACGGCCTTTGGTCAAGGGAGTGGAAATTTCCACCCAGAAACTACAGGTGAAGCAGTGGGATGAAACCTTCCACCTTCACAACATCAACAACACTCAGATATGGTGGCGAAGGAGGACCTCTGCTGTTCAACACACACTACTGCAACAGGAAGCTGAACGACTGGAAAGAAACACAATCTGTAAAAGGTGTCTGAACTGCTGCCTTAAAAATACGACCGATAAAAACTTCAAACAACAAAAGTACTTTCAGTGCGTGTATGAAAATGTATTAATCCTAAGGCATTATGTACGTTCAAATATACGTAATATTGCCACGTTAAGGGCCTCATTATGCTTAAAACAACGTGAGAAAGAAAAGAAGAATACATGTGAGGCGTGTGGCGCAGTGGGAGTGCGTTGGTGTTGGGATTAGGGGGGCACAGGTTCAAACCCCACTGCAGTCAGCATGTCGTTGTGTCCCTGAGACCCTTCACCCCAAATGGCTCCTGTGGGGATTGTCCACAGTTTTGAGTATGTAAGTCTAACATGTAATGTAATAATAATGTAATATGTGGCCATGTAGAATAAGTATGTGGGGTCTATTGCATTTAATAAAACCATTAAAATGCATTACCATGGGTTGGCCAACAGATGTCACTATTTTCATTGTTTTAAATGCTTCAAAATAGTTATTTATTTTACACGTTTTGTTTGAGTCAGAATCAAAATACCCTTTTTCGTCCCACAGGGGGGAAATATGCATCTGTGTTCATATAGCTTAATGAACACGGATGCTTTAAGGTATATCATGAACATTTATAGGCCTATCTATGCAAATTAATGAAAACGACATTATTGTTGTTGCTCTCTAACTTAAAAACTGCTCATATTAGGATTGTTTGTGGATCCTATAAAAACACGGATAACAGGGAAACAGGAAAAGAGGAATCAGGATGTAAAAAAGGCGATATAAGCCTATATATATATTTTTTTAAATGTTAGATTAAAATGACTCCAAATTAAAAGTGGAAAAGCTGTGCAGTTTTTAAACACATTGTAGATTAATAGAAATGTGTAAAACATGTGTTGATTTTTTTGTATAGAAGAAAGAATTATAAATATGCAAACATAAAACAAGATGATGGCAAATGACAGTAGGCTATATCCAAATTAAAAGTGGGAAATAAATGTGATACAAATGCAATACATCATGAAATCCTCCTCTTATCTCTTCTGCTCTGTCAGTTGTAACCACCCCTTTGAACCGGAACCGTTTCTGGGGATTTGCAGCCCTCCCTATCGGTCTATCACCCTGACAGCAGCCACAACACCGATCCTCACAGACACAGACACACACACCGACGCCTTCTTCCACGATGCCTGCGATAGATGTGGCAGCTCTGCGCCTCTCATGCATCGGATCCCCCCGCTGGAAGTGACATTTCCCCCCTCAGTGACAGCCTCTCTCGGGGATCCGTGGTCGCGGATGCACCCTGCACACTAACCGGGGATCTATGGTGACTGACCGGGCCATCGCTCCTCTCTCACCGGGAAGGATATTTGGGGGTGGATAAAGGGGGTTAAAGATGGGGAGCACGACCTCTTGCTGTGTGTCTGGCAGCCCAAAGCTCCGCAGAAATACGCACTCCAGGCTGGAGTCCTACCACCAGGAGTCGGATCAGAGCCCGGAGGAGACGGGATGCAACCTGCAGCACATCAGCGACAGGGAGAACGTCGACGGTAAAAACATATACTGTCTTCTCTCATCCTGTCACCAGGCCGACATTCTGAGAAAAAGTAGAATTTCTGAGAAAAAATGTCAAATTCTGAGAAAAATGTCAAATTCTGAGAAAAAGTCACATGTGAGGGGAATATGACAGCATGGACTACAGTTATGGGGGGCTGGATTTGGAATGGTGTGCAGAGTCTATAGAAGGAATCCTATACAACAATTGGAGGGATTATCATACTTTTACTATAGGAGATGGAAACACAAACACAATCATACATCACTATTACATAATAGAGACACAGAGAGAGTACACTGTCACCCTGTAGGAATATCATAGAGACTAACGGAAACATATGGTAGGGATTGCTATTGCTGTATGGTTTCTAAATACCTATATTGTTACTAATAATATAATTAAATTCAACACAGGTATGGAAATGGTCCTAATTCACTAAAGCATACAATATGTTGCCCACTGAATGTTATGAAATCCAGAGGACAAATAATTTGAGCTCCATAAAATAACGGGGGGAAAAATAACTTGAACACATTGCTAAATCCCTATGGGACTATTAAATGAATATAACAAGCATATTATAGCCTGGTGACATGCTAGAGGCAGCACATGTAATTAATAGAGACACTAAAGCCTTCAAAATAAGATATTAAAGGCATTTTTTATGTTGTTGTTCACTCTTGACCTCCTCTGTGTGTATTGGGGAAATAGCGGCTGCCTCTGTTCACTCTTATCTCCCGTAATATTGATTGATTGGCAGAAACACAACAGCCGACAGCACAGCCAGGCACATGAAAGAGTCATGTGTGCGTTTTCACTCCCATGTGTCTTTACACAGCGAAATGGAGCTTCAGACAACATCCTGTTCATGAGGGCAAGCTCCTTTGTGCCGTTCTTTGTTTTCAGCCTGGCATGAAAGAAACAGCTACTATGGAGCGCAGCCCCCTCCATTGACACATGCTAATATGCATTACAATTGACCCATTCACACTGGAAAGTGTCTACTAAATGGGTTGCTTATTTTAAGCCAACAGCCAACCGTTACATATACACAGGTTTTCTTAGAAACTGTATAAGACCCTTGTTTTTACAGCAATTGTACAGCATCTTTCACAGGGCAGCATGATTCAAACAGTTGTTCTGCATAGTGGACATTGTACTCTGTATATCGGTATATTACTCGTTGTTAGCTTTTCAGGCTAGCATAAGAAATATGGCTGTGTCTCAGGTATTACACCAGTTTGTGTCTCAATATGCAAACTTATTACACTTCTTACGTAATGACATTTGCTGTTTTGAGTATATAAGTGTGTCCCATTGCAAACTATAGCATTACGAGTACCAGGATGGAGCAATTATAAAGGTCAAAAGTGTTGAACGCTCGTCTCACACTCAACGACCGCCATCTTGGCTACACAGCGCATTCTCTGGAAAGCACAACCATGTACAAATAAAAGTTATACATGTGTTTTCTTTTACACTCTGAGTAATGTACACAACATACTGGTGTCAAAAAGAAGCCTCTGTTAATGTTGGGGTTAGTCTGTAATGATGTGGTTGCTGGCTAGCTAACTAGCTAACACTGAACGACCGTTGCTAACTAGCTAACAGCTAAACTCATCCCTTCTGTGAGCAAACAGCAGCCGTACGATTTGAGACACTACTACACGGTGGAAATTCACACATTTTATAATTGTTACGGTGCATGAAATGGCACTGTACTTAGGTAAGCATCCACATTGAGACACAGGGAAGCAGCGAGTGCAATAATCCACTATTTAACGTTAACTTATGATAAGATAATCACGTCCAGTAAAATCTTCTGATCTATGAGCATTGTGGCATTAAAAAACATCTGCAGTCAAATGATGAGCGAGTCTGCTATAATCAGGGGTGCACATAAGTGGTACGCAGGTACGCATGCGCGGCAACAATCTGAAATGCGTACCGCGCATTTGCGTACCGACGTACTTGTGAAGCTTTTCCAGAAGGCGGTTAGATCACCGGACGACAGAGTCGGTCTCCGTGTGCACAGACAGGCTGCTGTTAACGTCGGTCTGTACAGCAGCACTGCGTTAAAACAGCTGATCACAACGTTCATACGCTCTGTGGTCACGAAGCTCTGCACTCCACTACCCCCCCCCCCGTTGACATTCGCGATGCAGAGCCAGAAGTTGGAGTACCAAACACTGACTCCAGGTACTCACCTACCTCATTGAGAAAGTTGTCCCGTGTTTGAAGCCTGTGTGAAAATCCTGCTGTCTCCCTGATTTCTTTTCAAGAACTTTGTTGAAATGGGAGTTATGGGAATACTTTTGAACAGTCATTCCTTGAAGGCATGCTTTCTGTTGCTCATGACTGATGACGTTTAAAAAAAGCAAGTGTGAGAGAACATTTCAAACACTTCCTACTTTCAAACCTCCAAACAGCTGTCAACCCGCTCCATAAAGAGGGTGTGACTGTCAGACTGTGATGTGTTAAAGCTAAATCTAGCTCAGCCACATCGCAGAAAGTGTCATGCTTATGGATGGCATTTTGGGAAGGAACTCAACAATAAACTTCTAGTTGTTATGAGAAAAAAAGTGATTTTGAACTTTGCAATACGTCCATATTATATCAAAATGGTTATTAGACTTGATATCGTCTCAGACTTTGAACATCATAATGGCATACATGTCTTTTTATTAATGGCTGCATTGCAGTACAGAATGATACTTTTTTAAACTCACCTGACTGTTCTATTATTGGCATTTTCCCACGTATTCATTATAACTGATTATTATTTATCAAAAATATTTTAATTGTATGAAGATCCAGTTGGAAGACATATTGACTAGTGATGACGACGCTGAAGTTGGCGATTCAGAGCATCCGATTCGGCAGTTAAGGGGAAAGTTAAGGGACATTTACAGCGCTGAGCGAACAATCCTCCGTGTTTGAACCTCTTAAATCGCTGCATAGCCGATTTAATTGGACTGGATTATCCCAGAAGGTCTAAAGATTCTTTATAACCCAGTTTGAGATTTGTGAAACCTTTATTCTATTTGTGAAAATACAAACACAGGTGGAAGGCTGAGGTTGCTGCTCAGGCCAGGATCAGAATCAGAGAGTGAACCTCCCAGCTGGGCAAGCCTTTAGGCCTTCTTGTATTTTTTCACAAATAGAATAAAGGTTTCACAAATCTCAAACTGGGTTATAAAGAATCTTTAGCCTCTCTGGGATAATCCAGTCCAAATAAATCGGCTATGCAGCGATTTAAGAGGTTCAAACACGGAGGATTGTTCGCTCAGCGCTGTAAATTAAATTGCCCTTAACTTTCCCCTTAACTGCCGAATCGGATGCTCTGAATCGGAAGCCAACTTCAGCGTCGTCTAATGATGTCCTTTCCTCTTGTAAACCTGAGGAGTGTATGCCACTTACATGCTGTACGCCTTTGCTTTATGGCGTGTGTTTATATAGTTATTGCTCCTGTATCCCTTGCCGGGTGTTATATCGTTGGCAACATAGCATCGCAAACTCCATTCATGTCTTCTTCTCAAACATGTTTTGGATCATTACTTTAATGGGATGCATATATTCCCCGTATGTGCAGCCAGATGCTCTTCTAGCCGAGCAGAAAAAGTGACATGAAGTAGATGCCCGACGATGATTGGCAGTCGACCAACGCTTCTTGTCGGGGATAAAGCCGCCCCGTGCTGAGAGGCTGTCTGTTGGTGGCGCAGTGATTGAAACCGGAGCGTGTCTAATGTGTTGGCTCTATTATGAGTTCACAGACTGTGTGACGGAGATTAGTGGGTTTCATTAGGATCTGCACCCATCAGAAAACGTCTTCACCCCCCCCCCCCGAAGAGGCAGCTGTGAGCCTGTTACGCAGCAGATAGGAGAATCCACCAGGGACGAACCAATGCCAAAAATGTACGCTGCTTTCAAAGACATCATCTGCTCCTAACTGAAAGGGCTGGCTCTTATGCTTTAAGGTTAGTAAAACCTATGTTGAAGAGCACAGTGAGCACAAGGAGATTCTTAGCTAATATTCTCCTTTTACTTGAATTGTTTTTTCTGATTCAACCGATTTAATCGTAGCGAGTTTCGTCCACAGATTGGTCGACCAGTCCAACACAAAGGCAGGAGTAGACGCGCGAGTTGTATGGAGACGGTTTGAGTGATAAATTGTGTCTGAATCTGGAATGTGTTTTAAAATATTTTGCAAATATAAACCTGATATCCAACCACACAGACATTCCTCAAATAAAAGATTTCCCAATTCAAAATGCTGACAAAATAGTTTATAAAAGGACCCTAGAGCTCATATGTTTGATCGACTTCCCCCCTAGTATCTCCTGGGTTAAAATGTGTATTTTAACTTTATTATTAAGTATAAGTTTATTCTTTCCAACCATTGATTGTCTGTCTGACAACATTGTTGGGCGTCTTTGCTACAAGCTAGAAAATAATACATGTTTTAAATAAAAAATGTTAGTCAATTTATTGAACATGTCAGAAACAAAACATAGAACAATAATAATAGATATATTTTTTTCATATAATCATAATTATAACAGAGAAGAAAAAAACGTTCAAGGTACAACTTAACGTGTCAGCTTTTTTACTAAGCTCACTTCATAAACTGCATAAGTGCATCGGCCTAATTCAAACAGTTTCTGCTTGGACACCTTGGGTCCCTTTACGGTCTAATACTCATTACATTACATTTAGCTGACGCTTTTATCCAAAGCGACTTACAATAAGTGCATTCGACCAGGAAGACACAACCTTGAAGAAAACAGAATCATAAAGTACATCAGGTTTCATAGAGCAAAAACATGTCAAGTGCTACTCAACTGGCTTTAGGTAAGCCAGCCCTTTATTAGTATATAAGTGCTTTGTTAATAGTTCTATCCTCGAAGTGGAGTCGAAAGAGATGAGTTTTCAGTCTGCGCCGGAAGGTGTGTGAGCTTTCTGCTGTCCTGATGTCAATGGGAGCTCATTCCACCATTTAGGAGCCAGGATAGCAAACCCACGTGTTTCTGCTGATGGGAACTTGCATGGTACGCAAGTACCAGTGTCTTGAAGTGGATTCTAGCAGTTTACCCCAAATCTGTTAAATTTCTCTCAAAATAGACACTATTTTGTCTATTGTAATTATAGGCGCATTCACACTGCGGTACTTTTCCCACAAAGGTTCATGCGAACTTAGTTCATGAGAACTCTTTTGTCGCGTTCACACCAAAAAGAGCCGGTACTAAAATTAGTTCATGCGAACCTTTTTACCCGGAAGGTGTGTTTTTACCCCCTCGAAAGTCCCTGCTAGAGAGCAGGGACTTTCGAGCGGCTCTTTTTTGAGAAAAGAGCTATATGTCTGATTGGCTGGGAGGATTGCAAATCACGCCCCGTAAAACTCCCAAAAAGTTGTGTGAAGCCGCCATTTTATTATCCTCGCATTAGCATTATTAGCATTAGCATTAGCCCAGCGCAGAAACGCAGAGAGACTAACTTATGGCAACACAAAATAAAACATGGGAGCGGTGGAGATGAGGAGGTGTCGGCGTTCTGGCGATTTACTCGGAAGGCTTCAGTAGAAGCTGCTGGGAGTCCCAGCAGCTTCTACTGAAGCCTTCCCCAACTCCGGGGACTTCCGGCCGGGGACTCCGGGCGGCAGTATACGCCGTGAAGTTGTTTGCGGCCTGCCAGTAAACCCAAAGCAGAAGAAGAAGAAGTGACGTCAGCGGCTTCATTTGCCTAATCCACCCCCAGGGACTTTTTCCGGTGTGAACGCGATCTGTACTTAGTTCATGAGAACTAAAGAGTTCGTATGAACTAAGTTCGCATGAACCTTTGTGGGAAAAGTACCGCAGTGTGAATGCGCCTCATGTTATGTCATCAAATAGCACCTAAACGGTTCAGAATAAGTCACAGTTTGCCTATACAGGGATGTGATAAAAACCAGGAGAGAACTATAGGAATTTGAAAGTCTTGTGCCGAGGCTAAAGGCCGTGTGAGGATGTGCAGGATAAGTGCTGCCTCAGGTTTGATCACAGTCTCAAAGCTGCTTAGAGAATAATTATTTCTTTTTTGGACAAGCTGTCACTCATACAAAGGATTAAGGGTTCAAGGAGTCCTGGGAAACCTGGAAAGATTGGAGTGAGGAATGTTACGTCACTATTGGACTCCTAAATGAGCTCCGAGCACCCTCTGTTTTTAAGAGCAGATAATCCCTTCACTACGGAGCGCCGTCTTTTCCCTCGGGCTGCGAAGCTAAACCGCTGGATAGAGTTTCAGAAGAGCTTCGTTTGGGGGAATTTAAGTTTTCTGCTGCTCTATCACAAGATTAGAAACTGATGAAGCCTTTAAATAGTCTCGCATTACGAGTTATACATGTTTAGCTGGTGATGCATTAAGAGGTTACGTTTATGTCAATGCTGCTAATTATATTAATTTAAAGATTCAGTGTAACTTTTGCACAGTTTTCCCATGGTTGAAAACTAAGGGTAAAAAACGGTAATGTTGAAAAGAGACATCGAGGGGCGGCAACACAACTGCTCACCCCGGAGGTGGAAGATGGATGGAGGGAAAGAGAGAGGGATGATGTGTTTCCTTTGACAAAGCTCACTGTGTGTGTCTCTGAAGACGCCCGTTGTCTCTGTGAGGCATCATGCATCAGCTGATGCTCTTATATTTAGGTACAGTGTGTGGAGCGGTGGAAGGACACAGGCCTCATCACAATGTTTCAAAGCAAAGGACTGGACTCAGCGTTGTCAAACTTCAATATGCATTTTGTTGATACTAATGGACTTTTAATCAAAACACACACAGTTGGGATTTGATGACTTCTTGAAGTACAGTAGCCTTTGTTCGTGGGAGTCAACCACCAGCAGCTTCTTCTAGTCATTGTTCTGGGTCAGGAGTTTTTTTAACAAAAACAGAATTATACAAAGAGGCCGGCTCTTATCCAAAACAAATAGACCTGATGATGCAAACTGTCACCAGCTGACTGTCACTAACTTCGCTGAATACGAGACGTCTGATGACGACAGGCCTTCATCTAAAATATATTGAATGCCCAAAATCTAGAAAGTGCATTGTAGAAATCTGGCAAGCCAGTACATTATATCTTTACTTGGTACAGTTGATCTAACAACAGCCCACAAACTGTAGAATATAGAAAAAAATGAAAACGGGCAAACATAAAAAACTAATTGGACATGCCAAAAAACTGCAGCAACTGGCAAAAGTGTTTTCTTGAGAATAATGTAGACCTGCACTGATGTCTAACAGGGAGCAAGTGTGTGCACAGGTGACTGATAGGGCAGTGCTTCTCAAAGTGTGGTCCGCGGAACACTGGTGGTCCGTGAGCGCCCCTAGTGGTCAGTGAGTATATTGGTAACATTTCACATTTGAAATAAATAAATAAATAAAAGTTTTCCGCACTCTCGCGGGGATATCTCCGCAATGGAGCGAGCTTAAGTTTCACTTTCGATTGCATGATATAGCCCAGATAAACACCTTCATCACACATGTTGCCACTTGTTTGTACCATTTTCAGGCGATTTGTAAAAAACGATGTGTTTCTGGATATTTGTGGAGTTAGGTGGTCCTCGAGTGTTTTTTGATTGGTTAAGTGGTCCTTGGTATGAACAAGTTTGAGAAACACTGTGACAGGGGGACGGCTTAGGGATGAACACACATGGGACAACCGGGTGGCAGGCGAGGAATAGGATGGGTTGAAATGACATTACTGTGATAAGGAGCTGAAATATTTTATGAGACAAAGAATATCGTGAATATTCAAATACACTAGTCAGAGGAGAACAATGGGGACTAAGATTATATATTATATACACTATTAAATACACACACACACATCTACAAGTCATTTCCCCTCAGTGAGGTCATACTGCACATTAACCCGGCCCCACCTCCATTTAAAAAAATCAGCTGATCCTCATCTGACGGCACAACAAAGAACATGTTCGATCCTTTTCATCTAGATCCCAGCTTGAGCACTCAGGTCACATGCTTGGTGAAGGAAAGCTGTGTGAGAAAGTGAGCAACGCAAAGTATTTTATTTCACATGCCAGGTATGCCTAAAAGCATTCAAAAAGATGAATACACGACGTTGAAGATTTTATCCCCTGACGTGCTGTCCTACTTTCTCCTTACGATACACTTATTGTTCCTAAAATAATCCAGCCTTAAATTAACTCGAAAACGAATGTGGACTCATCAAAAAGCTGTTTCTAACTGTGTGGTTTCTTCGCCATGCATGACAGAATTTTGAACGTTTTGTCCAAGGGGAATAAGCTAATGTAACACCGTTTTGCTGAAGTAGCAACATGCATTTAATTATGTCCACTATCGAAGCCACATTTCTGCTCTTACAGCAGCAGCGTGTGTTTCACCAGGGGCTCCACTGCTGTGCTCACCATGGAGATGAAGGAGAAGCATCTCGATTAAAGGTTAAAGCTGGAGAGAAAACCCAATCAATGGCCGCTATCCAGAAAGTCTTTCTTCTCCCTCGTTGTTGTTGGTGATGGATTATTCCTCTCAGGGTATTGGCAGAAGAGGGTCCTTGTTTGAGTTATTGACTATTAATGAGAGAGTAATTTACTCCCCAGTCCGCGCCAAGACCCCCTCATCTCACTAATTATCACTTCAGAAAGGCACGTCGGCTTTGAGCTGTCGAGGCAGAAAACACTTAGAGACTCTTAAAAGACAATCTGAAAGTAAGGACAAGATGTTACAGGAGAATGTCAGTTCTGTTCTGATTATAGAAACAATGAAATAGGTTGTATGTGGCACTGTTAGCGGGCCTGGGACTTTAAAAGGACATATAATGCTCATATTCAGGTTTTTCAGTATTTTATTTCTCTCATACTGCCTGTGCTGCAGCACCTCTTTTCACCCTCTGTCTGAAACCAGAGCCCAGTCTGCTCTGATTGGTTAGCTGGCTGGCTCTGTTGTGATTGGTCAACCGCTTAGCGATGTCCCGCCACTTAGCCTATCACGTGCAATGTGTTGGAGCGCTAGCTAATAGAAGCCTAGTTAGTGATATGTTCTGGATGTAAACAAAGGAGTGTGTGGGGGAAACACTTCCTCTGGAGGGAACACAGCAATGTTATCCTTTGCAGACCATTTACATGCATTCAATACTGTACATTACCATCATATTTACTTCTCGTATTAGCAGAAATGGGCATGGTATAAGAGGTGCATATATGATCCGTGCTTTCCCAGGAACCCCCTCTCCATCTCCCAGTAATCTTAGGCCATTTGCATGTGTGTGCAGGTTAGTCCTGTTCAAGCTGGGTCATTGCCCAGGACCGGTGTGTGTGTGTGTGTGTGTGTGTGTGTGTGTGTGTGTGTGTGTGTGTGTGTGTGTGTGGTGTGTGTGTGTGTGTGTGTGTGTGTGTGTGTGTGTGTGTGTGTGTGTGTGTGTGTGTGGGTGTGTGTGTGTGTGTGTGTGTGTGTGTGTGTGTGTGTGTGTGTGTGTGTGTGTGTGTGTGTGTGTGTGTGTGTGTGTGTGTGTGTGTGTGTTAGGATAACATCCTCCTGTTGGTTGACAGGTTACATGATGATGAAGAAGAAACCAAATGTGCACACTGGCAGAGGGGCTTAACATCCCACCAGAATAATCACTAATCTCTAATTGACCTAAATGTATTATTTTCACAATATTTAATACATAATTGTGTTGGATTCTGCATAGCTCATTAGATTAGTCTACAATTGTATGGGACATTTTGTGATAATTTTTAGGAACCTTGACTCAACAGTTTGGAGGACTCAAATGCACAACCCAGAGACAAAAAAGGTTTGAAGAAAAATAATCTTTACTTGCAAAAACAAAATCACTCTTTAGAGGAACTAACAAAAAGGACAAAAGCAAAGCGCTCTCATGGAGGAAACACTGAATCTCTTTAAGCGATGGCTTGGATCTGGCTTCTTGGGACAAGACGAACCGACAACTAACAAGGGGAGACAGGACAATATATACACGAGGTAAGTGGGCACAGGTGGAAACAATCAGGGGCGGGGCAGACGCTGACGATGGCGGGAAAAGGAACCAGAGCAGGAAGTAAAGGGACCTGGAATGAGACGAGCTGAGTACGACATAAAACAGGAAGTGGAACATGAACTAACATGAACATGACGATCACAAACATGACACAACTTAACTTAATTGACCGGACACAATAATCAGGAAAACATATCAGAAGTCACACAGGCTTCATAGCAATACATTCATCATTTCACAGGCGTCTCAGTCAAATGAAACCAGCAGCGATGAATAAGCATGACGTGTTCAGGGTTCATGCTCCACAGACGCTGATGATAACTCTGGGATCACTGCGCACATCGAACATGCACATCAGAGGCAGAGCAGAAGGCGGGAAAAAACCCAATTAATTCAATTTATGACTATCATACACATATGTATATTTTCGTGTGAAAAAAGTCTATGCACTGATCATATTTTGAGAAATGTGGCTTTTACTTGCTTTCTTACCAGGAGTAAGGTTAGCTTGAAGTCGCAAACATTAAACCAGGCGGTATCTTCTGCTTCTAAAATAGGACCGTGAATATAAAAGTGCATTTAACCTCATGCTTTGTAATATCAAACAGGGCGACTATCAGTTTCAAATAGACAGGTTGATGAGAAAATGACAACCTCTGAGATGTATTACCTTAGAAAACATGTTCCTGAGAAGTGTCTCAATCTCTAGTTTCACAACATCATGTTAATTGTGTATGTTATCGTCCAATTTAGGGTAAACTAGGTGTTTCGCAGGTCTTTAAGGAGAGTCGAGGACATGTTCCTACGACTGCGCAGTCCAATAGGTGTTCAACGTGTCTTTTATCTTACAACTTCAACCCTTTCACCGTGTGTTTTTTAGTTCATGTAAGTAAATTATGACATCTTAAAAGATCTTATTTAGGGTTTGGTTGTACACAGTTTAGTGCCACTTGCAAAAAAACGAAAGCCAAACGTCAAAAAGCTACAACTGTAAACAAAAGTTTTAAGCCAATACTGTGCTGTAACCTGAGCCGATGCAGTAATGTAATTAAATAAATAGGCGCGTTCACACCGGATTACTTTTACCCCGTACTTTTACCCCGTACTTTTCTCGTTTAGTTCCGTTAGTACCCCTAGTGTCGCGTTCACACCAAAAAGAGTACTTAGTGCCGGGAACTTTTACCCCCATTTTTAGTGCCTGCTGAGAGGTGGTACCAAAAAACTACTAAAAAAGTACCAATTTCTGATTGGCTGGGCGAATTGCAAACCACGCCCCGTAAAACTCTGAAAAGTTTTTTGAAGCCGCCATTGTATTTGCTGGCATTAGCATTATTAGCATTAGCCCCGCGCACCAACGCAGAGAGACTAACTTATGGCAACACAAAAGAAACCTTGGGAGCGGTGGAGATGAGGAGGTGTCGGCGTTCTGGCGATTTACTCGGAAGGCTTCAGTAGAAGCTGCTGGGACTCCCAGCAGCTTCTACTGAAGCCTTCCCCAACTCCGGGGACTTCCGGCCGGGAACTTCTGGCGGCAGTATACGCCGTGAAGTGGTTTGCGGCCTGCCAGAAAACCCAAAACAGAAGAAGAAGAAGTGACGTCAGCGGCTTCATTTGTGTAATCTTCCCTCAGGGAAAAGTACTCCGGTGTGAACGCGATTGGGGTAATAAGTGCCAGCACTAAGTACGGCAAAGTACTTGGTGTGAAAGCGGCTATTGTAAACTAAGTTACTGAAACAAATTATTTTACTTAAAGGGCTCATGTCATGCTGTTCCGGTTATCACCCGTCCCCTTGTTGTTATGAAGGTTCTGCATGTGAACGGTCTGCAGAGTCAAAACCTCAAAGTACACCCTGTAGCGAGTGAAGCTCTAACACAGAGAGGACCTGTCTGCTGCCCCAGAACGCCTCGGTGGAGACTTCTCTTTCTCCATTGTTTTCTTCCTGGGTTCTGTGACGTGTGAACACCCAGATCAACAACAAAGGACCGGATTGGATCAAATGGACCAATCCGCGGAGCCCCTCACACATCAGGACCCCTTGGCCAACTAACAGGGAGTCCCATTGACTTGCACAGAGCTCCCTGGTTGGCAACAGACGAGTTGGGATGGCGGAGAAATGCTCTCTGCAGACCCGTTCTCACGGCGTTACAAACCTTTGTCTTTCTCAATATCAAGCCACACTTATTGTTTTTACTTCGGCTGTGAGTGTGTGTGTGCTCAGGATGAGTTTCGCTTGTTCTCGCTGACCCGGAAACCTGTCCGCTACTCGCAGCAACGAGCCTCGCAACGTCTCGACCAATCAGAGCACAGTGGGCTCACAGGGAGGGGGCGGAGCTCCAACAAGCTGTGTAGGACAGAGAGTGAATACACAGACGACACAGAGACGCTGTGAGAAACCAATGAGAGTTTGGAACATTGAACAATGTACATCTATTCTATTCTACTCTACCTCAACAATGGAAACATGATCAATAGAAATGGCCATGACCTGGGACCTTTAAACAAATACCAACAATTATTAAGAAATAAAATAAAACAATGTATTTATTGGCAGTGTTGCTGAGACTGCCACATTTAAGGAGAGAGATACTGACGCAGCGAGATGTTAAAAAGAACCGACACACACAACACTGCAAAATCCATCCCTAGTCCCTCACCTGGTGTGCTTTCTAATCGTAACGATGTTTTAAAGTAGAAAGTACAAACTGTATAATGTTGGGAAAATAGTGAATGTACTCCAATATACGATACGATAATACTTTATTTGTCAGATCAAGTCTGAAATTTGACTTGCGTCACAGCAGCTCCATGTCCAACATCAACAGACAAGTATCCAGACACAATACATGAAACACAAACATTTATGTGTTTACTATAATATCAGCGTAACATGCTAACAAAGAGTGATATTCTTCTAACATATAAACACCAAAGTGCAGTTGTGTATTGCGTTGTTCGGAGCAGGGTGTGCCTGATGCATTATGCAGCAGCAGTAAGGCAGACAGGTGATCGGTTAGCCGAGCCTCTCCTCTTTCACCGTGCAGATGCTGACCGCGAGCCTTCGTTAAAGTTTACTCAGTGCTGACTATCACATATCAACACTCGACACCCGCTGCCGTGCACTCTGGGAATTCCACTAAGTAGGCCTAGATTTGCATGTTTACAAGATGTGCACGATAAGTCTGTTGCTTTTCCAGAGTTAGAACATGTTGATGTTTTAAAATGTTTCAAGTAATTGACGTCTTTTGTTGGAAAAGTCGGTATAGCCTAGCTTGCCAAGGATGTACTAAATTCTGGCTTGGGGCGACTTTCGCGCTGACCGTCGAAAAAACTGTGGCGTTAACATATTATTGAACCACTTAAAAAATATGTAATCACTGCATACAATTACATTCAATCCATAATCTTAATATAGGATAAGGATGTTGACTTTAACTGTTAAATATATATTTTTTAGGGTCTATTTTTTTCTTCGATATCAGCTATATTTTTGGGGTATTTTCGCCCCTTAATTTCTGCTCCGTGTGACTGGAAGCCTTGACCCCTGTTTGACACATGCTTCATATATTCAACACCTTAGTACAGGGGTGTCAAACTCAATTTAATCGCGGGCCACATCAGCATTATGGCTGGTTGTAACTTATATATAAATATATAAAATAATGTATTATATTACATTGTTGCCTCTGCATTGGGTTATTATTGGATAGGGTAATAACTTCATAATTAACTATGTCTGAAAGCAGAAGTCTGGGGCAAATAATTACAAGTCTCTTCAGTGCGTATGTCCCAAAATGATTTAAAAAGAAAAGCTGAAGAAAAAGTCAAAAACAGAAGTGACATTTAAAAAAAAAGTATCATTTTTAAGAAAGAGTCAAATTCTGAGAAAAATTTGAGATGCATTGTGGGACATGTAGTTTATGAGCAACGTGCTTCTGTAAATCATCATGTAACCATATAATAAACATATTATATTCTTTGCAAGCTCTTGTGGGGCCACATGAAATTAAGTCAAGGGCCGGATTTGGCCCCCGGGCCTTGAGTTTGACACCCCTGCCTTAGTGGCATCTCTCAGAAATGACTACAGTGACAGGAAGTGTCTCTTTATGTTACCTGGACATACAAATTCCTTGCAGTGTGTTAAAGAAAACCTGAAATATAAGACCAGAATACTTGATTGGTCAGTCACTTTGTTTATTCTCTCACACGCTGGACTCCAGCTCAGCTTCTGTTTAAGCTCTAATATGTGGACGTGTTGAAATGAGCCGGACTGCTGTTGCATAAAGACTAATCCGGCTCAGTCCATTCAGCCTGGTGTGTTTACAGAGCTGACCGTGTTCATCCTGCAGAGGGTTAGCTGCTGGGGACTAAGTGGCACTTGGGTTTAAATTAGTTGAGCAAAGACACATAGAATCAACAATAATCATATGTTAATACGATGTTGTCTTATTCAATGTTTCGTTTGGGCCTTTCTTTGCAAGCCTTCAGTGACAATAAGCTTCAAATCTATTCATCACCCCCATTTTTCAATTGGCTCTGTTCTTAATTGACTACATGAACGTCTTATCGGACTATAGGGTGCCCAAAGATATTCCCAATCTAGGTATAAATATGTTTCTATCACTCCTATACACGTAGAAGCGAATATATTGACATGTAAAATCCCTTTTTTGTAATTTAAACAAGCAGTGAGTTGTATTTTATTGGTATACTGAAACGAGCAGAACAAAGTAGACTTTACATTACATCCATTACAAATGATCACATCCACTCAGATCAATACTTCCACTTGTAAAATGCTTCTGCTGTCAGGCATAAGTGTTTGAACACAAGACTACCCTTGAACTTAAGATTCAAAGTTAGTAAAGTTAAAAAACAAGCAATTTTGCAAATAAATGAAATACAAGGGGTGGCGCAGTGGATTGTGCGTTGGTGTTGGGATCGGGGGTCACAGGTTCAAACCCCACTGCAGTCAGCATGTCGTTGTGTCCCTGAGAATGTAATGTAATACAAAATGAGCCCTGAAGGTCATGCTACACGTTGTTGCCAGGTAGGTTCATGGGAAGATTTGGAGCCTGCAGGGGGGTCTGTGGGTTAGAAAGAGAAGCTGGTTTTAAAGCACACTTCTGTTGGCTAACCCCACGCACAGTCCTTCCTCTCCAGCAGCTGCTGTCACCGAAACAGAAGACTTCTGCATTGTAATCAAATATCCTGGATCTTAATCTGGGTCTGTTACGGTCATATCGTAGGAGTCAGAACACTTGGCACTCGCACTGCATGCCGAGCATTTTTTAATGATGATTTCACAGAAAGCAAGCACTTATCTCACTGGATGTACGGCATTGCTGGATTTCAGTTCTCAAAACACAGAGTTGATGGGAATAGATGCAAAGGCTTGATCTTGATCAATCTTGATCTTCTGGAACGCAAAGCAGAGTAGGGGGCTAGTACACCCTCCTGAGGCTCCGATTGTGGATGTCATGCGAGCAAAACATGGTGAAAACCGTCTGAAACTCCATGACATTTGTGAGAGGGACTGCTCGAAAGTAGGATATTTGGGATATCCGTCGTAGCCAGGGTTTACGATCAGTTTTTGGGTGATTTGTACTGAGGGACAAGTATCACAGCACCGACGGGTGAAAAATAGTGTTTTGGTAACACGGGGTGTTCAGGTAACACTTAAAGACTTTGTTATGGAACGCAAAGCAGAGTAGGGGGCTAGTACGCCCTCCTGAGGGTCCGCTTGTGGATGTCATGCGAGCAAAACATGGTGAAAACAATCAGTCTAAATTAACAATCGGGACGGAAATGATCGGATTTCCAAAGGGAGGTTCTGTGAATAAATTAAACATCAAGAACCGAAATAATTGAACTATTCATATCTTAGACTGCACTGTAACTTTGATCCTTTAATGTTTATTTTATTAGCTTTTCTTTTTAATGACTGATTTTAAATGCCATTTTCTTAATGTCTTTCATTTTTTGTTTTTCTTTTAATGTTTTTAAATGCCTTTTGTTTGAATGTCTTTCATTTTTGTAAAGCACCTTGAATTGCCTGTTGCTGAAAGGGGCTATATAAATCAACTTGCCTTGCCGGTAGAAATTAATGGTCACCTATTTTGCAAAATTCCCTTTTTGATGTCTTTTATACATATGTGTCCCCGGTGTGTCAGGAGACTCACAAAGTGTCCGAAGATAAAACTCTCTCTCTTTTCCTCCAAACCCAAATCTCTAAAAACGGGGGAACAACGGAGCTGATCCAGATTTGCTTGACGACATTACTAAAATGTGGGCCGGCTTTACGCCCACGGCCCTATGAGAAACGTCGCTATCAGAAACAATGCGCAACGCGTTTTGGACGTAATATGGTCTTTGTTTACATTAGCAATCATCGCTAACACTCAGAGCTAACATACTGGAAGAGAATAGGCATGTGTGTGAAGAAGCAGGATATAAAAAGGAACTCACCTTGTGGTAAACCGGCAAGAGAAAAAGCCTTTGAGCTCCAAACATACTGTTTCAGAAATAATCCTTAATCACGGCAACATTTAGCTGAGAATCTGGGTAGAATTCTCCGGCATGAGCTCTCCTCTCTTCACAGAGGAGAGAACGGGTGATCTGTTTGGTATTTTGAGCAAAATACTTCATACACATGTTTTTAATATCTGAGACAATGGACTGTCTGAGACCTGTAATGCCTAAACATAGCATAATAGGAGACCTTCAAAGTAGGCTACATTTCTTGTAAACTAGCATGTTTTGTTTTATAGGAGAGCTATCTGTGAAACATGAGGTCTGCTGCCTGTCTTATCAAAGTAACATCTGTATCTACAAGGTGTGATGGGAGCTACTGTGTTGAGTCCACTGTGTTTCATGGGATGTGCACAGACAGTCTGTGGCCCTCAGGCCCTCAGGCCATGATGCAGTGCAGATTAGCTTTGGATGGGAACATGAATCATGCCTGCGTGTGTTTGTGAGTGCAAGCCGTGGAGCAAATCATTAGCATACAGCTCTATAAGGACTGCACACACATGGAACAATAGTATCTGAAGAGAAACCTACAAAAACATATTAAGAGATTTGTCTTAGTCTATTCTTATACATGACATGAATACAATAAAAGCTAAGATTCTGCAAGCAGGCTAGCAGCTCTGTGAAGTGTACTAGCTTTGAGCTAAATGCTAGCATGCTTACTTGCTTATTTTAAGCAGGTATTTTAGCATCACAGTCTCACGGCATTTCGTGTTATAGTCAATCAATCAATCAATGTTTATTTATATAGCCCAAATATCACAAATGTTGCAGTCTCAGTGGACTTCACAGTTTGTACAGAATATCAGTATGGCAATACGACACCCTCTGTCCTTAGACCCTCACATCGTACAAGGAAAAACTTCCGGAGAAAACCCAGTTAAAGGGAACATGGGAGAACCCTCAGGGAGAGCAGCAGAGGAGGGATCCCTCTCCCAGGACGGACAGACGTGCAATAGATGCCGAGTGTAAATTGAAAAGATCATACATTTGCAACATAGGTAGTCCAGATGTTTGGAAATGCATGTGTGTATAATAGGAAGATGAATCCACGAGGATATCCATCCAGGACCTATGATCCATGACCACAGCCACGACTCAAGATCCAGGGCTCGCGATCCAGGACACAGGACCGCAGGATCATCCATGACTCCGGATCCCGGCGTATATAGACACCAAAAAGAAAGAAATTTGGGGAAGCTGGGTTAATGGGAACATGAGAGTACACAGGTACAGACAGAGAGAAGGAAGAAGTGAGATGTCCCCCGACAAACTAAGCCTATATCAGCAAAACTAGGGGCTGAATCTAATCAGCCCTAACTATAAGCTTTATCAAAAAGGAAGGTCTTAAGCGCACTCTTAAAAACGGATAGGGTGTCTGCCGCCCGAACCCAAACTGGAAGCTGATTCCACAAATGTGGAGCTTGATAAGAAAAGGCTCTGGCTCCCATTGTACTTTTAGAGACTCTAGGAACAATCAACAACCCTGCATTCTTGGAACGCAATGCCCTAGTAGGACAGTAGGGTATAATGAGTTATTTAAGGTAAGATAGTGCCTGCCCATTAAGGGCTTTGTAGGCGAGAAGAAGAATTTTAAATTCTATCCTGTGTTCTATAGGGAGCCAGTGTAAGGCAGCCAGAACAGGAGTAATGTGGTCCCTTTTCCTAACTCTGGTTAGTACACGAGCCGCAGCATTTTGAATCAGCTGAAGCGACTTGGCTGACTTCTTGGTACTCCCTGATAATAAAGAGTTACAATAATCCAGCCTAGAAGTAACAAATGCATGGACTAGTTTCTCTGCATCATTTTGAGGCAAGATATGCCTGATTTTTGCAATGTTACCTAGATGGAAGTAGGCGGTCCTTGAAATTGATTTTATGTGGGCGTTAAAGGATAAATCCTGATCAAATATAACACCAAGATTCCTTACAGTCTCACTGGAGGCCAAATTAATGCCATCCATAGTTAGTATATCTTTAGATAATTTGTTTCGTAGATTCTTCGGGCCAAGTACAATAACTTCAGTTTTGGTCGTGTTTAACATCAAAAAGTTTAAGGTCATCCACGTTTTTAAGTCCTTAAGGCAGTCTTGAATTTTATTTAGATGATTAATTTCATCAGGCTTGATTGATAAATATAATTGAGTATCATCCGCATAACAATGAAAGTTTACAGAATGATTCCTTATAATATTGCCTAACGGAAGCATATATAATGTGAACAAAATAGGTCCGAGCACTGAGCCCTGTGGCACTCCATGGCTAACTTTGGTTTGCGTGGAAGATTCATCGTTGACACGTACAAACTGAGAGCGTTCAGATAGATAGGACCTAAACCAGCCTAAAGCAGTTCCCTGTATGCCAACTAAGTGCTCTAGTCTTTGCAATAGGATGTCATGGTCGATAGTATCAAATGCAGCACTGAGATCGAGCAAAACAAGAATAGAGTCAAGTCCCTTGTCTGAGGCTATTAGAATGTCATTTGTGACTTTAACCAGAGCTGTCTCTGTGCTATGATGTGTTCTGAAGCCAGACTGAAAATCTTCAAATAAATCATTGTTTTTTAAGTAATCACACAACTGTTTTGCGACCGCTTTCTTAAGAATCTTTGAGAGGAACGGAAGGTCAGAAATAGGTCTATAGTTGGCTAAAACCTCTGGATCGAGGTTGTGCTTTTTAAGAAGCGGTTTTATCACTGCTACTTTGAATGATTGTGGAACATAGCCTGATAATAAAGACATATTCATAATATTTAATAAATAAGTGCTAATTAATGGAAAAACTTCCTTCAACAGCTTAGTTGGAATTGGGTCTAACATGCACGTTGATGGTTTAGAAGAGAGAATCATTGAATGTAATTGTTCAAGGTTTATGGCTGAAAAGCATTCTACTTTACTATCTAGTGTCATATTAGAACTTACGTTTCCGGGAGCTGTTGACAACACTATACTGGTCAAAGGCAAGAGGTCGTTAATTTTATTTCTAAGATTAACAATTTTATCGTTAAAAAAGCACATCAAATCATTGCTACTGAGTGCTAAGGGAATAGAAGGCTCAATCGAGCTATGGCTCTCTGTCAGCCTGGCTACAGTGCTGAAAAGAAATCTTGCATTATTCTTATTCTCATCTATTAATGAAGAGTAGTAGGCTGCTCTTGCTTTACGCAGTGCTTTCTTATATTCATTGAGAGTAAACTTCAAGTTTAGTGGAACGCCATATCCTTTCAAGTTGTCTCGACTTTTGCTTTATTTTGCGGGTTTCGGCATTATGCCATGGAGCTAATCTATGTTGTTTTATTTTCTTCTTTTTCAAAGGAGCAACAGAGTCTAATTTTATTCGCAGCGCATCTATAGCACTATCAACAACATGATCAATTTGGGGTGGTGTACATTTTGTATAAGTTTCCTCCCCTACATGCAGACATGCTATCGAGTTAAGTATTGGTGGAATCTCTTCCTTAATTGTGGCTATAGCACTAACAGATAGGTTTCTGCTGCAAGAGCTTTTGACTAATGCTTTGTAGTCTAGTAACAGTACTTCAAAAGTTACTAAGAAATGGTCGGATAAAGCAGGATTATGCGGTTCGACTAATAGTTGCTCAATTTCAATACCATAAGTCAGAACAAGGTCGAGAGTGTGATTATAGCAGTGGGTTGGTTTATTTACACTCTGACAGAAACCAACAGAATCTAATATAGAGTTAAATGCAACAGTAAGGCTATTTTTATCATCGTCAACATGAATATTAAAGTCACCTACGATAATTACTTTGTCTGTTTTAAGAACCAAAGTTGATAAAAACTCAGAGAATTCTGATAAGAATTCTGAATAAGGACCTGGTGCACGATACACTGTAACAAATAAGATTGGCTGCAAAGTTTTCCAGGTCGGATGCGTAAGACTAAAAACGAGGCTTTCAAAAGAGGTATAATTACATTTTGGTTTAGTATTGATAAGTAAACTTGAGTCAAAGATTGCTGCAACTCCACCTCCTCGGCCCGTGCCTCGAGCAATATGAGTGTTGACATGGCTGGGTGGAGTGGCCTCATTTATGCTGACATATTCTTCATGTCTCAACCAAGTTTCAGTGAGACAGCATATATCAATATTATAATCTGATATTAAATCATTTACCAATATTGCTTTAGATGCTAGAGATCTTATGTTTAAGAGACCACATTTAATCTTCCTGTTTTGTTGCACTGTAGTAGTTGTTACATTTACTTTTATTAGGTTATTATGTATGACACCTCTATTAGGTTTTACCTTAAATCAGTGTTTACTTTTTCGTTGTCCGTCATTTTGACGGACAGGATCGTAACATTTCCGTCATAATCCATTATTATCCGTCATTTTATTTTTCATGTTTTAATGATGAGATGAGACCTATTTAATATTTATGTTTGGGTACTGAACAGCAAATGTTCATTCATTCATGTTTTAATGATTCATGCAGAACTTTTAAGGGCGTGCAGAAACAAAAAGATGAACAGAGACACCGACTGTGTGATCACTTTTCATGTCAACACGAACATGAATGATTTATTTGTTCCTGCACTGACAGACAGCAGAGGGGGCAGAGCCCGCTAACAACACGCGACCATTGGGCCTCAACAGGCAAATATGAACAATGCCATCGTTTTTAAATGAGACAATTACAATCAGAATATGAACAAAACATTTACAAGAACAACTCAATTGACCTGCTGTCGCCTGAACGCTGATTTCTGCATCGTCGTGCACCCTCGGACAAATCCGTTACTCATCTTAGCTTTTCTACAGATGTCACTGCTGCTGGCTGAACGTTGTCAGTTGTAGTCTTACTGGCTTGTCCTTCATCCTCCATCGCATCAATCCCTCTTTTCACCTCGTTTATCCACCATCACAATTACTGGGCTTATTAAAAAAGCTTCGGACGATCAGCTGCCGTGACATTTTGCGATTGCTAAAGCCGGTTAAACAACAAGGTAATCAACGAGGTCAAAAACAAGAATAGACGGAAAATATTCGGTTAACGCGACCTCTGCCTTAAATTGTCCTTGGGCAGACACACACACCGCTAATATTGGGTATTTTATTGGGTTCGGGATTCCTATGGATGACTGCCTAGGAGAGAGCGCAGAGAAGCGTGTAAGACTGCGACTCCTGGTCTCAACTCCAGTTTGTCATGGATTAAGTCCACAAAGCCCTGAAATGTTTGCCGAAATGAGATCTGCACCTTCCAAAGTAGGATGAATGCCGTCTCTCTTAATCAGACCAGGTTTTCCCCAGAAGGCTGTCCAATTATTTACGAAGCCCACATTGTTTGCTGGGCACCACCAAGACAACCAGCGCTGAAATGATGACATGCGGCTATACATGTCATCATTGATCAGATTGGGGAGGGGACCAGAGAAGATTACGGTGTCCGACATTGTTTTAGCATAACTACACACCGACTCCACATTAAGTTTGGTGCATTCTGATTGGCGTAAACGAACCTCATTACCACCGACGTGAATAACAATCCTACTGTATTTACGTTTATCTTTAGCCAGCAGTTTAAGATGCGCCTCAACGTCGCCCGCTCTGGCCCCCGGAATGCATGTGACTGTGGAGGCTTCGGTCTCTAAATTCCCGTGTCTCTTAATAGAGCTACCAATAACCAGAGTTGGCTTCTCAGCGGGTGTCTCGCTGAGTGGGGAATATCTGTTAGATACATGAACGGGTTGGTGGGGACCTGCAGGTTTCGTGTTATGCCCCTTCTGAACAGTCACCCAGCCTCCCTGCTGCTCGGGAGTTGCCGGGGGACGGCTAAGAGGAGCTACCGTTGGCCGGTCCGCACCGGCTAACATGGGCTTTACTTTAGCTGAGTTACTTTCTAAGATGCGGAGCCGGGCTTCTATGGCTATGATTCCCGCCTCCAACCTAACAACTATACTACATTTAACACATGTATCGGTACCAGTAAAGGAGGTAGGGAAGTAACCAAACATGAGACAGTTAGGGCAGGAAATAGCACCCGAGGGTGGGGAAAGAGCCATGGCTAGCTATCAAGCTAAAGTAGTTACCGTTAGCAAACCCGAAAAGAGTGTAGGCAACTGTGGAGTTACAGTCGCTAAGAGAAGGAGAGTTGTGAGTGCTTAAGCTGTAGTAACGTGTGATTACAACGTCAGGCACTTGCCGTGATCAAGGGTTTTAAAACGATCGATTAAGTTTAAGTTAATAAGCTATCAGCAACAGAACAAGCACACGGGATACCCGGAGATGACAACAACAACCGGAAGTTACAACATGCTTACCGCAATAGTGGTCCGTGTAGCTCTTACCGTACTCACGAAATTAATCTATTGATGTGTGTTCACCAACACGATTTCACATTTGTTTCGTGTCACACAGAACGATTTTAAAAGCAATGTAAATAATAACAATTTAGAAGGAAAAAAAGATGACAAAAAATACAGATGTCAGTATTCTGAGGCTCTGAGCCATTTCTTTCCCTCGCGGACGGCAAAAAAACTCTGACATTATACAATTTAAAATAAAAGGGATAGGGTTAGGGTAAGATATTGGGTAAGAAAATGTTTGTGGTATTCCAAGACCCGACCGGACAAAAAGACGTGGTCTACCAATATAAATGCATTGCTTTTAAAATCGTTCTGTGTGACACGAAAAAAAATGTGAAGATCGTGTTGGTGAACACGAATCAATAGATTACATTAATTTTGTGAATATAACATGAAATGCCGTGAGACTGGGTTTTAATTTAACAACCTTTGCTATAACGCACTATGGCTCTGCTAGGTTGTACTTAAGAACAGTCGTGCTTTGAGCTAAATTCTTGCATACTAATAATGATAATGGCGACTGTGGCTGCGAGGGAGTGCGGTCGTCTTTCAACCAGAAAGTTGTGGGTTCGATCCCAGCCCGTGCAGCCAACATGTCGATGTATCCTTGGGCAAGATACTTAACCCTGAGTTGCTCCCGATGGCCAACGGTGTGTGAATGTGTGTGAATGTTAGGTCCTAGAGCAAGTGGGACTGCTCTGTATGAATGGGTGAATGACATGTAGTGTGTAAAGCGCTTTGAGGGGTCGTAAAGACTGGATAAAGCGCTCTATAAGTACAGTCCATCAGTTCATCATAATGCTAACATGCAGATTTTTTGCATGCATTTCACAGTCAATGTTTAGCTTGTTAGCATGCTAACATTTTACTCGTAAACATTAAAAAGAAAGCATAGGCTTTTTAAAATGCCATTATACATTTGTATATCTATCAACATTACCTATATTTTAACATGCGCTATGTCTCATATTCAAATGTTGTGCAATTTTAAAATACATTTGAGCATTGTTGAGCATGGCTGGGATCCAGAAGTGTCGCTGCCTCTGGAAATGTCAAAGGATGTTATTTCTTAGTTTGTCCATAACCTGCTAACATGTACCAGTTTTTCTATGGCAGCGATTGTATGTTTTGAGATATTGAAAGTGACACAAATGCTTGTGTTTTGACAGAGATGAATATGGATTACAATCCAGCGGACCATCCGCGGGCCAGCACCATATTCCTCAGCAAATCCCAGAACGATGGTGAGTAACTCTTCTTCATAGGATTTGACTGATTTAACGGTTTTAAAATGTTCTTTTAATGCAATCTATATGTCATCAGAGTGTCACCAAATGAATTAAAACACATGTGCCTTCGTGTGACATGTATCATTTACACAGAAGACGCATTTGATCATGAAATAAAATCAGGAAAACGCGGCTGTTGAAAAATACAATTTCCATTTCCACTGTATCTGTAGGAGCTCTGATCCCAGACTAGTTTCTTTGTGGCCAGCTGATGCCTGATAATTTATGCCGTTGCCCAGAGGCATCCGACTGAGCGCTTCAGCATCCTGTGGGGGTTTCAGTCATGCTGTAACAGAGCAAGAAATCAAATGTATTTCAGAGCCGCAAACATCACAGCATGAGATCATCTTCTTTCTTAGAGGCCCATGGCGAACAACAGCAAGACAACACAAGCTCTGTGACGAAGTAGACGAAGACAGCAGCTGATAAATATACTGGACTCCTCAATGTCCGACAGATATTAGATTCTGCTATGCATCAGATTTGATATTCAATCTTTCTCTGTTGATATGTTGACCATGTGATGAATATTCGGCCAGCTGCATGTGATGAAGGAATGAAAAAGCATTTCGTTTTTTATCAGCTGTTGTTTTTTGCAATATTTAGTCTCGTCTTCAGGGAAAGAAGTCACATGTGTGTGATCCTCCCTCCCTCTCCCTGGTAGATTTAAAGGATAAAGCTGACATCATTGCAGCCTTTTGATTTATTTCAACAAATCCCGTCCCAAGAGACCAAACGAGCAGAAAATCAATCCTACAGCGTGTTTACCACATGGTGCATGTGTGCCATTGTGGTTAAAACACATGGGTCTTCAATCTGAGTAAAAACTCGTTTTATATTGGTTTTCGTCTTTCCACGGTATTTGGGATAATAGTAAAGCTCTCATATAACTCTCTCTCTCTCTCTTTCATTTACTAACATTTTAGTTTTGTGAGCATTCTACCCGTTTGCATATTTCCATGAGCAAAAGCATGGCAAAGCGGAAAAGCTCTCCAATGGATCAGGGATAAACATACTTTTGAGTAGCAGAGATGTTTTTGTCTTTCCTCTTTTTGTCCCGCCGTTATAATTATTATTATTCAAATTTGTATTAGGAACACAGATCATGAACGGCATACAACATAACATGCTTTCAACTTCTTCTGTTTACAAAAGATTAAAATAGTATTAAAATAGTATTAATCTGTCCATAAAGAACCATTATTCCTTAAGAGAAGTTTAGCATCCAAATGGCTAAACATGAAACTTGAAATATTGTAATCTTGTGACCTTTTAAGAAAAGCATTGACTTCCTGGATGCAAACCACTGCGTTCACTTGCAAAAGAACACACACACACACACACACACACACACACACACACACACACACACACACACACACACACACACACACACACACACACACACACACACACACACACACACACACACACACACACACACACACACACACACACACACACACACACACACACACACACACACACACACACACACACACACACACACACACACACACACACACACTCAGCACATGATGCTAGTGTGTAATGTTCAGCTTCTGATGAGGTGTAGAATATGTGATGTATGCTGGCGTCACAGAAAGGTCTTTGGCTCCTCTTGTTTCAGAGGTGCCTTGCAGGAACGGTGAGTGTGGCGTTGTCTCCCTCTAGTGGTGTAAACAGCACTCTTCTCTCTGTTGAAGCTCGAATCTTTCTGCTTATCTGACGTGTGATTGAACTGTTTCCTCTCAACACGTACAGCTGTCGTTCTGTAACATCATGTAGACGTGCGCCAACTCCTTGCTTCTTGCTTTTTGTGATAACAGTGTGTGTTGCTGGTTTAACCCTCCCGTTGTCTTCGGGACACAACACAACACAACACACACACACACACACACACACACACACACACACACACACACACACACACACACACACACACACACACACACACACACACACACACACACACACACACACGGAACAATTTGATACATTTCCCGCTCTTATGTGCCCCTCCCCCCACATGGATCACACCTGGCACACAATACATGTTCAGTGTCTGTTCTTTGTATATTGACTGCAGTTCTTCATGTGTACCAGTATCTGATACCATATATACAGTTTGAAAGGGTGTGAAATGAAATGTGGTGATGATTAAGGGTTTTTGTGTTCATGTGATAGCAGTTAAAACAGGACCGGTACAATTTGACCGCGAACACCAAAGTAAGGGGGAAACGAAGACAACAGGAGGGTTAAGCTTGATGTGTTTTCACTTTCGTGTGCAGAAGTAATGACATTTATTAAAACAGCTATCTTTCTCTCTGTAGTGCAAGATAAACGGAAGAGCCTCTTCATCAATAATGTAAGTGCATTATTTACATTTCTCGCCAAAAAGCTGATCCATTTTATTGTTACATTGTGGTGACACGTTATTGGACATGATTCACCTCTCGTATTGTGTTGCCACACGGACCCTTTAGTGGGAACACCTGTAGCGTTAGCTTCCATTCCTGCTAGCTCATCAAGCCGAGCAGTTCATGTGATATCCTCTCTGTTATTAATGGCTAATAGAGATTGGAACTCTGTTCTTGATACACCGCCCCGACTCCCTTTTCCTGGCACTTCAATATCTCCAATTTCGACAGATTTATGTTTTCCTTTTCATAAAAAAATCACTTTGTTTTATGGGTCATTCCAGAATTGGAGGACATTTCATGTATATAATATATATAAAATATAAAAAAATCTAATAATAAAATCTAATAATCCATGCCCAAAATTCTAAAACATGCACTTGTTGTGTTAAACATACTAATATTGAGACAACATGTATATAAAGTTGTAGAAAAAGTGGTTTCAAAATATTATTTAAATGATCAAATAGCTCTCGAACATCCCCTAAAATGGCATTTTTCTCTTGTCCCCGCTTCTTGGTGACCAACTTGCATCTCAAATATAACATTTAAAATAGGGATTTTATTTACTTTTTCTGGTATTATTCTATTGATATATGTCTCTTGTAATGGTAAAATCAATTTGTTAAATCATAAACATATTTTAGATAACAGTAATTTTGCACAGAAGGCGTGTCCCTCAACATGCGTTCAACCCTGTTACCCAAACCTTTTTAGATTGGCACAGGAAGTGAACAAACTGTAAGTCAGATGACACACAGGAAGTGACATCAGCAAGCCATGTGCTAGTGCCATGGGTAGACCAAAACTAAGTCCTCTCTTTTATTTTTCATATTTTTACAATCTTTTCAGTCTTAAAAGAGTGTGGCACTCCGACCCACTCAACCCTGTTACTGATATTATCAGAATAAAGCATATTCATTTCAAAGTTATCTTTCTTTCAGTAGATATCAAAGTGTGTCCTTGCCTTGAAAGTAGCATTACATACATCTAGCAATACTTCCTGAGGTTAAAGCTCACATTAGCATTGATTTTCAACCCTGTTACTATAATTAGAGTAGCAGGGGTAATTCTTCATTGGAAAATATTAATTTGATGCCTAGCTGGCAAATCACTTTTTTTGATGGTTTATTATCTGTTTTTCCTAAATACACAAAAAAATAAAATAAAAGGTTCATTTTTCAAAAATGTTGGTGTCTAAATTGAACTCCAATTCTGGAATGACCCTTATGGTGTTTTGACTAAATGCTGACCATCACAATCTCAGGTCGCATGTTGCTGATTTATATTCGCCCTGTGCACAAAGCCAAAAACATGTACACTCTAATAACAGTCAGTTGTGTGTGCTTGTGTGTGTGTGCGTGTGTGTGTGTGTGTGTGCGCGTGTGTGTAGCATGGAACATCGAAGCGGAAATACAGCTCCTGCTCCACCATCTTCCTCGACGACAACACAGTCAGCCAGCCCAACCTCAAATACACCATCAAATGGTACCGACATGAAGGAAGGAATACATATTCTATTATCTCAAGACACTCATTGTTGAACTTATTAACACATGTATTTGTTTCCCTTTACAGTGTAGCAGTGGCGATCTACTACCATATAAAGAACAGGTAGGGATTCTCTTTGTCTTTCTATAGTTAGAGTTACTGTATGAAAAAGAGAATCATGGTCATTATTGCATACAGAGTTATTTCAAAGATATCAAAAGCAAATTGCTGCTTTCACAACAATAGTGATATGTGTCCCAATACATGTGACAAAAGTCTTGATTCCACTACAACAACTCCAAACATAAGATGAACAAATATATATAAATCAATGTTGAAAAAGGCAAATGTATTGTTTTATAGTAAGAATCTATAAAGTTAGATTATGAAATAATGTTGAGGATGATATATATAATCGTTTTTTATAGTGGCCTGAGTCTTATGAATGAAATCTATAATTTAACTATGTTTTTCTCATGCCAGGGACACAGAAGGAGTGATGCTGCTGGATATATTTGACGAGAAGCTGCACCCTCTTTCAGTAAGTCATCATCACTTATCATACAAAACATTCTCTACCTCAGAGTCAGATTTTGGAGTGATTGTGCTTTTAAATCTCCTCATTTAGGCATTTTACCTAAACGTTCCTTTTATCTTTCTTCCAGAAAACAGAGGTTCCCCCGGACTATGACCAGATTGACACGGAGCAGAAACAGATCTACCGATTTGTCCGGACGCTGTTCAGTGCCGCTCAGCTCACTGCCGAGTGTGCCATCGTCACTCTGGTGAGGCTCTTTTACCTCCTCATCCTCCTATAGAGTGGAGAAGGGATGAAGTACTTTGGAAGGTCGACCCGAAAGGGCTTCCTACACAAAAAGCCAACTGGATTTTTCAGAAAAAACAAACGTTTATGATACTTATATGTTTTCTCCACATAACAATGCCACTTTTCTAATATTTGAAGAGTAACTGCAATCTCCAGAGATAAGAAGCTAACGTTAGGCTATAAAGGAACTACGGCACGGTCACATGACTTCACGTCACCACCGCTAAGCTAAAGGTGGCTAATGTTGGGCTATAAAGGAACTACAGAACGGTCACATGACTTCACATCACCACCGCTAAGCTAAAGGCGGCTAATATTGGGCTATAAAGGAACTACAGCACGGTCACATGACTTCACGTCACCACCGCTAAGCTAAAGGCGGCTAATATTGGGCTATAAAGGAACTACAGAACGGTCACATGACTTCACATCACCACCGCTAAGCTAAAGGCGGCTAATATTGGGCTTTAAAGGAACTACAGCACGGTCACATGACTTCACGTCACCACCGCTAAGCTAGAGGAGGCTAATGTTGGGCTTTAAAGGAACTACAGCACGGTCACATGACTTCACGTCACCACCGCTAAGCTAAAGGCGGCTAATATTGGGCTTTAAAGGAACTACAGCACGGTCACATGACTTCACGTCACCACCGCTAAGCTAGAGGAGGCTAATGTTGGGCTATAAAGGAACTAAAGCACGGTCACATGACTTCACATCACCACCGCTAAGTTAGAGGAGGCTAATGTTGGGCTATAAAGGAACTACAGCACGGTCACATGACTTCACGTCACCACCGCTAAGCTAGAGGCGGCTAATGTTGGGCTTTAAAGGAACTACAGCACAGTCACATGACTTCACGTCACCACCGCTAAGCTAAAGGCGGCTAATATTGGGCTTTAAAGGAACTACAGCACGGTCACATGACTTCACGTCACCACCGCTAAGCTAAAGGTGGCTAATGTTGGGCTATAAAGGAACTACAGCACGGTCACATGACTTCACGTCTCCACCGCTAAGCTAGAGGAGGCTAATGTTGGGCTATAAAGGAACTACAGCACGGTCACTTGACTTCACGTCACCACCGCTAAGCTAAGGTGGCTAATGTTGGGCTATAAAGGAACTACAGCACGGTCACATGACTTCACGTCACCACCGCTAAGCTAAAGGTGGCTAATGTTGGGCTATAAAGGAACTACAGCACGGTCACATGACTTCACGTCTCCACCGCTAAGCTAAAGTTGGCTAATGTTGGGCTCTAAAGGAACTACATCACGGTCACATGACTTCACGTCACCACCGCTAAGCTAAGGTGGCTAATGTTGGGCTATAAAGGAACTACAGCACGGTCACATGACTTCACGTCACCACCGCTAAGCTAAAGGTGGCTAATGTTGGGCTATAAAGGAACTACAGCACGGTCACATGACTTCACGTCTCCACCGCTAAGCTAGAGGAGGCTAATGTTGGGCTATAAAGTAACTACGGCACGGTCACATGACTTCACGTCACCACCGCTAAGCTAAAGGCGGCTAATGTTGGGCCTGATTACGTTTAGTCGTCTCATTTAGACTCTTGTTAGCAACCACAGTTTTTAAGACACAAAGAAGCTTCAGAAGCTTCAGACGTTCACCAGTTGGGTTATTTAGTGCCGTATTTTATGTCGTAGAACAAAATGTGATAATCTCGTAAACTCCAGTTAACCATAGACCTTATTCTGGGAGTAAATTATTAAATTAATTCCCGGGTTAACGACTCATCTCTGCACCACTTCATTATATATTTTGGGATCACAACATAAACACCAAAAAGGGTGACTTGTCATAAAAAAAACAAGATTTCTCACAAAGGTTAAAGTGGAATCTGCTTCAACTGTGTCCCCACACACACTTTATCACACACACTTCCTGTTGAGGCCTCAGGGGGAATTCTGCCCTGATGTGTAGAGACAAGCCAGGGATGTGTGTAAAATGGTGATGAGACGAGTGCATCTAAAATACCATGTCGTCTGAGTGTGTGTCGGGGGGGGGGTCAGTGAAGATGAATTCCTCCTGACACCATCGAGTGGAGCATGGACATAGATAAGATCAAGGGGTTGCTAACCTTTTTCCTTAAGGGACCCCTTTTCTGCCATTAAGTAAACTGACAACCATTAACTCAAGGACATAGTTCATGTTATATTTCGTATAATATTGAAAGCATAGCAAGAAACTGTACATTTACCCCATAATTGAACACAATAACGGCAGGATGTGTTTAAATTAACTGTTTGGATTAATTTTGAGCAGATCATTTCATGTCAATATTGCCTTCCTGTTTTTAAGGACGTTAAAGATCTGTCCTTATTATTCATTTTAATCTTATAAATGTCAACAATCAAACATACTCGTTTACCATGCCTGCATCTTGTGAAATAAAAAAAAAGAAGTATACAGATCTTAAGAGAAGCCAAAAATAACTATTTCATACTTTTTTTCTCCCAGAAATCCTTAGATATAATCCAAAATAAATTATTTTACACATTTTAAAATCAATAAGGCTTTATAACCCCCCTTTTAAAGCTTTGGCGACCTCTACTGGGGGTCCATACTCCCAGTTCAGGACCCATTGGATTAGATGGGAGTTTTGTGCGTCTAGTTTTGGGGTTATTTTGCTGTTCTGTTCTCCCTGTCTCATGTTTCTTGTCTGGTCCCTCTCCTTGTGTCCCTTCCTGTCGTTACTGTCCCTGGTGTGTCTGATTGTGTTCACCTGTTGCCCTTGTGTTTCTACCTCCCCTGCCCAGCTGTTTATTGTCCCGTGATTACCCCTCCCTGTATTTAGTCTTTTCTTTCCCTGTCGGTTCATTGTTTTGTTTTTCCTGTCTCCCTCCACGTCAGTCACCGTCAGATTTTTGGTATTGTATCTTCCTTGTGTTTCCTTTGTGGTTTTTGCCATCAGCTTTTAAAATAAAGCTCGCTTTTGTTTTCTAGACCAACTTACCTTTTTTTGTGTCTGTCGGAGCCATATGTTAAAATGTAGAATTGTATATATTATGTGTGTATATATATTTGAACATTGTATTCTTTGTTATTAGTATTATTATATCATTTATTTAAACCAGCTGTTGTAAAATCGACATCATAGCCGACCGCAGCTGCTGGTAATGAGAAGTTAGAAAGAGAAAAGAATCACGGAGCGATATCGTTTTTTGACATTTGAATATGTGTACCTTTTTGTTTAAGTATAAAAGAATCAGTCAAACTTTCCTTAGACGTATTTTTGTTGGAGTCAAGCTTATTGCTACTTCCGGAGGTATTACCTTCTGGATTAGACGGAACTACAGTGTCTCTTTAAAGCATGTCCTGCTGCTTTACTTCCACGCCCAGTCCTCCTCAGTGTTCAGTCCTTACTCCGTGTCGTTGCTCAGATCTACCTGGAGCGGCTGCTGACCTACGCAGAGATCGACATCACTCCCGGGAACTGGAAGAGGATCATTCTGGGCGCCATCCTGCTGGCCTCCAAGGTGTGGGACGACCAGGCCGTGTGGAACGTGGACTACTGCCAGATCCTCAAGGACATCACTGTGGAGGACATGTGAGTTCAGACTGAGACATTTGTTTTATATATAGGACTTTGGTATTTGTTATGTTATCCACTTCTTCATGTCCTCTTCTGCATCAACATGTGTCCCCTCTTCTTCATGTCTCTTCTACATCAACATGTGTCCCCTCTTCTTCATGTCTCTTCTACATCAACATGTGTCCCCTCTTCTTCATGTCTCTTCTACGTCAACATGTGTCCCTCTTCTTCATGTCTCTTCTACATCAACATGTGTCCCCTCTTCTTCATGTCTCTTCTACATCAACATGTGTCCCCTCTTCTTCATGTCTCTTCTACATCAACATGTGTCCCCTCTTCTTCATGTCTCTTCTACATCAACATGTGTCCCTCTTCTTCATGTCTCTTCTACATCAACATGTGTCCCCTCTTCTTCATGTCTCTTCTACGTCAACATGTGTCCCTCTTCTTCATGTCTCTTCTACATCAACATGTGTCCCCTCTTCTTCATGTCTCTTCTACATCAACATGTGTCCCCTCTTCTTCATGTCTCTTCTACATCAACATGTGTCCCCTCTTCTTCATGTCTCTTCTACATCAACATGTGTCCCCTCTTCTTCATGTCTCTTCTACATCAACATGTGTCCCCTCTTCTTCATGTCTCTTCTACATCAACATGTGTCCCCTCTTCTTCATGTCTCTTCTTCATCAACATGTGTCCCCTCTTCTTCATGTCTCTTCTGCATCAACATGTGTCCCCTCTTCTTCATGTCTCTTCTGCATCAACATGTGTCCCCTCTTCTTCATGTCTCTTCTACATCAGCATGTGTCCCCTCTTCTTCATGTCTCTTCTACATCACCATGTGTCCCCTCTTCTTCATGTCTCTTCTACATCAACATGTGTCCCCTCTTCTTCATGTCTCTTCTGCATCAACATGTGTCCTCTCTTCTTCATGTCTCTTCTACATCAACATGTGTCCCCTCTTCTCCATGTCTCTTCTACATCAACATGTGTCCCCTCTTCTCCATGTCTCTTCTACATCAACATGTGTCCCCTCTTCCTCATGTCTCTTCTACATCAACATGTGTCCCCTCTTCCTCATGTCTCTTCTACATCAAAATGTGTCCCCTCTTCTTCATGTCTCTTCTACATCAACATGTGTCCCCTCTTCTTCATGTCTCTTCTAGATCAACATGTGTCCCCTCTTCTTCATGTCTCTTCTACATCAACATGTGTCCCCTCTTCTCCATGTCTCTTCTACATCAACATGTGTCCCCTCTTCTCCATGTCTCTTCTACATCAACATGTGTCCCCTCTTCTTCATGTCTCTTCTAGATCAACATGTGTCCCCTCTTCTTCACGTCTCTTCTACATCAACATGTATCCCCTCTTCTTCATGTCTCTTCCACATCAACATGTGTCCCCTCTTCTTCATGTCTGTTCTGCATCAACATGTGTCCCCTCTTCTTCATGTCTCTTCTACATCAACATGTGTCCCCTCTTCTTCATGTCTCTTCTACGTCAACATGTGTCCCCTCTTCTTCATGTCTCTTCTACATCAACATGTGTCCCCTCTCACGGACTAAAGCACACCTCTTCAGACTGCCTTTTAATTTGTGTATTATTCTGTGTTGCTGTTTTAATATTTATTTATTTTTTATTTCTATTCTTTATTCTATTTTATCACGTTTTATCAAACCCCTGTAAAGCGTCTTTGAGCACCTGGAAAAGCGCTTTGAAATAAAAAGTATTATTATGAAATAACATTAACGTGGGGAGGTGAGTGTGCACAGGAGTAGGTATGTGCAGTACATGTACATTAAGCTCTCAGAGGAGAAGGCGTGTGTGTGTGTGTGTGTGTGTGTGTGTGTGTGTGTGTGTGTGTGTGTGTGTGTGTGTGTGTGTGTGTGTGTGTGTGTGTGTGTGTGTGTGTGTGTGTGTGTGTGTGTGTGTGTGTGTGTGTGTGTGTGTGTGTGTGTGTGTGTGTGTGTGTGTGTGTGTGTGTGTGTGTGTGTGTGTGTGTGTGTGTGTGTGTGGGGCGGCTTGCATCTTGAAAAAGTAGTCTCTTGTTTTGATGTCATGACTCCTGCTCGTCCCTCTCTCACAGGAACGAGTTGGAGCGGCACTTCCTGGAGCTGCTGCAGTTCAACATCAACGTGCCGTCCAGTGTCTACGCCAAGTATTACTTTGACCTGCGCTCGCTGTCAGAAACCAACAACCTGAGCTTCCCTCTGGAGCTGCTCAGCAGGGACAAGGCCCTGAAACTGGAGGTGAGGCGCCTCCATGCAAAGGCTGCTCTCTGTATGCGTTTACATATCTCTTACTTTAGTACGTCCAGCGGTGGTTTGAAAGAAAGACACGGTAGGAGAAAGTTCTTTAGAACCACAAAACCGTAACCATGAGTTTCTATTCTACACAATGTGGTTAAAAAACAGAACATTGAGCGGATTGTTGTTTCTTTGGAGGCGTTTTAAATATCTCTATTTCACCATCAACATAAAAAAGGAAACCAACAAAATATCGTGACTGTTGCAGTTAATGTTGACGATTTAAATCGACGAAATAATGCCTTTCCTATTGGTTTAGCGGACTGGTTTGACTAACCTAATGGGTCTTTAGATGTGGTGGAAATGCAACAAAATACTTAATGAGTTAGCAATACTTTCTGATCAAAAGGCGGATTCAAAGTTGACTGATTTATATCTCGATTGTATCATACAGAACGTTTCAACAGAATACATTTAAAGACGTTATAATTCAATTCAAACTGTACCAATAGTGATTGTATTCATCCAGGGATAAATGATGCATTGCGTGGAAGCTTTATGCCAATAACAGTACCCTAAGTAGCATGTCAAATCTTTTCTTTAACATCTTTTATGATTGCGCATCACAGAAAGGTTCTGTGGATGCTAACAGTAGAGTCTTTGTTCCTTAACACTAGAACCGCCAACGGGTACATTTTACCCGCAGCTGTTTCTTGGTTGTATGTCACTTTTTTTCAATAGAATATTCAAGTCTCCCAGTCTGTGACTTTTCCTGAAAGTGTGTTATGTAGCACCCTCTGGTGTTAAACATGGTCAATATGAAGTCAGATTGAAAACATGGCCATTTTATACCCATCAGCGCCAGCGGGTAATATTTACCTTATACAAAATGCAGTGATTCTCGCGCTATTGATCTTGCGCGTAAACATGAAGTGTTGCTATAGCAACGCCTGTTGTTTACTGCGGTTCCTTAGAGATAAGATGGAGAGAGAGAGAGAGGTGGAGAGATAGATAGTTGTTGATCGATAGATAGATGGTTATAGATGGATAGATAGATAGATAGATAGGTAGAGAGACACTGATAGCGATATGTTATACTTCATGCTGTCTGCACACTAGATAGCACATGAAAGCTGAGAGTCCACAGATTCTATTGGTATAAGTTTCATCACTCACACTAAATAAAATAACATTGCACCTTGAAAATCAATGTATTCTATCAGCGGGTACTATTTACCTTATAGAAAATGCAGTGATTCTCGCGCTATTAATCTTGCGCGAAAACATAAACATGACGTGTTGCTATAGCAACGCCTGTTGTTTACTGCGGTTCCTTAGAGATAAGATGGAGATAGAGAGAGAGGTGGAGAGATAGATAGTTGTTGATCGATAGATAGATAGTTATAGATAGATAGATAGTTATAGATGGATAGAGATAGATAGATAGTTATAGATACATAGGTAGAGAAACACTGTTAGCGATATATTATACTTCATGCTATCTGCACACTAGATAGCACATGAAAGCTGAGAGTCCACAGATTCTATTGATATAACTTTCATCACTCACACTAAATAAAATAACATTGCACCTTGAAAATCAATGTATTCTATCAGCGGGTACATTTGACCCCTGGCGGTTTTAGGTATACAGCGACCCCTGGCGGTTTTAGGTATACAGCGACCCCTGGCGGTTTTAGGTATACAGCGACCCCTGGCGGTTTTAGGTATACAGCGACCCCTGGCGGTTCTAGGTATACAGCGACCCCTGGCGGTTCTAGTGTTAATAAAAAAATCCCTGTCCTCTTTCCAGGCGATCTCCCGGCTGTGTGATGACCGGTACAAGGACGTTCGGAAAGCTGCCAAAAAACGCTCCTCCAGCACGGACAATCTGTGTGGCATCAAATGGGTTCCTGCTATCCTCTCCTAGCCAATATGAACCTGAACGCTGGCATCAGGCTGCAGGAGCACCGGCTGGGTGGAAACACTCACGAGGGCGAAATATACCAACATGGTTTTATACACAAGAACTTTACTTTGGATTACAGATCATACCAAGACGGTGGGGTTTGGTTTTGCTCGAGTGGAGGCAAGAGAGTGGAACCACATCTGATGTTTTCTCAGTGCCTCAACTCTCCTGATAATGAAAGAGAAGTCCCTGACTGTTATAGTATCTGTGGGAAACATTTATTTGGACCAACCTGGAAAGTCCTGGACTCAAAAAGCCTCACATTCTTCCTGGGACTCTGTTCAGTTTGTGTCCGGCTTATTTTAAAACATTTGACATAACCTGCCTTTGAGAATGGCCGTGCATCTTCACAACGAAGCATACTATTTATTTGATTACACGTGGACTTCCGCCTGAACCCATAGCACCTGCAGAGTTTCCGTAGTGTAGCACCGGACTTATTATTTATTACTTAGAATAATTCAAGTGTTAGCAAGTTTTCTCCTTTGGCAATATGTATATTCAAGGTTTACAGTGTTTGTAGTGTACCTTCCGATACTCAGGTAGTCCGTTTAATCTATTGTGATGCTCCTCTATGGCGTTGAAAGTGACAAATTACATATTGTGGAGGACAGAATTAATATAATCTTGTGATATTTTCCTATTTTAAGGACATTAATAATCAAACTACCACCTTTTCTTGGCCTGTATAGCGAGAAATATAACCCGATTTCCAGAGTTTCTGGTTCTGTACTCATCAGACTCTGGTTATATGTTAACATGATTATTACCAGGCGTTTTAGCAGTTTCAGTCGATTCAAAGCGAGATGCCCAATATAAGCTTTGAATCGAGTAAGCACACCTCACTGCTGACATCTAGTGGACATCTGAGGATTTGAGATTAGTTTTGTTTACCCAAATACCATTTTGATAGCGGTATGTATTGGAATAGATATTTATACTAATGCAGGGTGACTTTGCACCGTACACATGTATCAAGCACCAACATATACTGTTACTTTAAAACACAGGACAGTGCGATGTTTTCAATTATTCAGTATTATTACATGGCTTAGTTGAATACTCGATTCTGATTGGTCAATTCAGAACACGTGACACGTTGTTAATACCGAACAGACAGACCGCTGTCAAGGACTTATTGACCGTTGTTAAGGACGCTCACATCTTCAGAAAGAAGTCCGGTCGATTGAACTGTATACAGTTTGGAACTGGGACAAGAAAAACTGCGGAGAAGTAACGGGCAGAAACCCTCCTTTTTACGCAGCGGTCCAGACATAGACATCAAACGGCGACACATATTCACTTGCCAGTTACTTTGTCATTAGGGCAGGGATATCTAGATACTTTCCAAGGTTTGACATCATGAATTGTGCTACTTTTAAAGCAAGGAGCGATGTTTTCAAATCTGTAATCAAAAAGCTCCTCAAAAACGCTATCGAAGCCTGCCGTTGCTACGTTAGTTCAAACAGTAACAACGGACTATTTTTCTTCGCGGATGCATGTCAATTTAAATCAATACATACAACTATTTTTTAAATCAATAAAATCATTTTCTAAATCCATAAAAGCATTTCAATTAATATTGGGAGTCATAACGTTACTTTGTTGAGAATGTGGCCATGTAATAAGCGGGATAATGTGCAGCGACTTGGTCATTATGGGGAAAAGAACACCTTCATGCCGATCTAGATCCCTCCGCTTCGCGTCGGGCTCCTGATCAGCCTGTCGGTGTTCTTTTCCCCATAATGACCGCGTCGCAGCACATTATCCCTTACTTATACAATAACCGTGCATTACATCTACTGTACACAGTACCTGGAAAGTTAGCTTATATTGAAAGACTGGATTGCAGTCCTGTCTGGATAAGGTGGTTTCTCTAACTTTCCCAATTGTTTTTAAACACTAAATAAAACCCTGCTCCAATCCTTATGTTCGTTTCACAATTTATTGCGCAGTCAACAATACAGTCCACTCGGTGGTAGTGGTACAAGTTAGATGGCTGATTGTGATGAAAAATGGTAGGAAAGTAATTGCGAAAAAGTATGCAGTAGAAATGCGGATAACCGAAACGCCAGACTCACCCCCTCTCTCTTCCTTTTAAGGGACGTGTTAAAAATACCACATAATAGGAAGAAGTCGACCTCACATTTGGCTCCTACCTAAATGCATCAGGATAAACAGACCGAGATATTCGAGTCGTCCACCGTTGTACTATTTTTAATGGCCAATCAGAAAAAATGTAATAAAAAGTTAACATTCAGTGCTATGGAGAAAAGACTGCTGCGGTAGTGTGGCTGTGATGTGTAATGTAAGACCGTAAAATATCCCAAATCCCAAAATAAACTTCTCCCATGTTTCCAGCCGGGGGTTTATTGTTGGTCACACAGTCGTTCAATAACAGCCTGTAGTTGTCACACATATAAACGTCCATTAATCTGCTTTCTTTAGTGTTTGACAACCAATTAATCATGTTGCAAATCCATGGTGTCTGCCCTAAAAAATTAAGATTGTTACGGTTACTAAAATAATAGAAATAAGGCCCTTTAGGGTGAACCACAAAGACTGCCTTTAAAGCCCAGAATCACACACATATTGGACAAAATGTGATATTGTTAATTCACTTTTCAATGAGGGTCATTGTATGAAACCCTAACTGCTGAGCCAAGTGTTGAAACTGATTTTGTAATTCCATCGGACGTTTATTTCCATTTTATCGCTATTGGCAAATATCTGATCAGGTTTTCATGTTTTCTTTCCCTCATTCGTCTGAAAACTGAAGCTCTAAAATATACTTATTTTGCAATTTAACTTTGTATAACGTATAAAGAGTTGAAAAACTGGGAACGTGTTAATTGTGATTTATTTACGTGTGTGATCAAAGAAAAGCCCTTGTCGAAAAGTGTGTTATTGAAGACCTTTGTGCTGCTTTCCCTAAAAATGTCCTATTTGATCTGAATGTTACCTTAATTAGATATTGCCTCATGTTGCTGTCGCACCTGTTTGATGCCGATATGATCCTCAGCTTCCAGTAAGGTTGACTGGGACTCTGACATCCCAACAATGCTTTGATAGCACGCGGTAAGAATAGCTCTCTGCAGGCAGAACACAGTAACACAACATCTGAGGTGACTGCATTCAGAGTTCAGCTGAAGATCTGGAGCCGCGTTGAAGACGAGAGCAGCTCAGGAACTCCTCCTGGACTCTGATTTCAGAGCTGACGAGTTTTGGTTCATTGTCATTTTGAGTTAGTTAGCGCTGAACAATCAGGATGCTGGGAGCCAGAGATCTACTCTTCATCACCATCAGTCAAAATGTCTCTTTTGTGGGTAAGTCCTTTTTGTAGTTCAGAATATGATAATTAAGAAATGTCTTTTTTTTCCTGTAGAGTGACCGTAATAGTTTACCCAACCGAAACCGAAGTATTTGTAAAGAGCTGTCGATTCAAACACTTAATACATCTATAAAACATTTATTTTCCCTTTGCAATCCAATCAAAAGTAATTGTTCTCAAAGGTGGGGTAGGTAAGTTTCAGAAACCGGCTCGAGATACACTTTTTGTTATATTCCATGGAATGCTCTTAACATCCCGATAGCAATGAATATCTGAAGTGCTTTGACAAAAAATCCATTAAAAAATGTCATCTGTAGAAGCCGTAATACTGTAAAAAGCACAACCAATCCGGATTGGATGGCCTACCTGCCTGTCAGCCTTCCATCGGGGCACACACTTACCTCGTGCCCTCATTGGTCATGTGCGCGTTCCTGTGTGTTGGAGGAGGGGCTCTGTGAGGAAGTGGCAGATTTTCTCCGGTTGTGTATTTTCAAATTCTAGCGATCTCGAGCCGGTTTCTCAAACTTACCTACCCCACCTTTAATTGCATTTATCTTATTTATGGTACGATATACCATGAGAACAATATATTTTGACTGGAGCTGGAAGTATTTTCTTGCATTTTCATGATTTTATTTTTCAAGTAAAGTGATATTTTGTCCCTTTTAGTTTTTCTCTGTCATGTTGCCATGATTCCCATGTTTTATTTGTTATAGATTACACTTGCAAGTACATGCTATGTTATAAAGGAGGGCGGGAAGTTTATAAACCAAAGAGTAACCGCCCTTACGGGACGCTGTAATAAGTAAAGCGAACGCACCCGCAAGGACACCTGGCCTCCTATTGGTTGAGGGATTTTGACAGGATTGTTGCACAGAAGTTTCGATCGCGCACAGAATAAATCTGAGAGCAGAACAAATCTGTAAGCAGCAATATATCTGAGTGCAAGCGCACAGTTTGAGCAGAAGCAGAGCAAATCTAAGTGCAAGCAGGCTCTATTTGAGTGCGAGGACAGGGTTTGAGGAAAGAAATACATAAAGTATGCTCTCAAATTTAAATACCACGCTCTTGAATAAAGATAGGGAATAACCCCCTTATGACTGGCGCTCATTATTATTTGGGCATGTTAAGATAGAATAAGATAAGATGGGAGGTACTTTATTGATCCCATCCATCCATCTTCTCCTCTTATCCGTGGTCGGGTCGCGGGGCAGTTCCAGCAGAAAGTCCCAAACGTTCCTTTCCCCTCATCAACCAGCTCTGACTGGGGGATCCCAAGGCGCTCCCAGGCCAGCGAAGAGATATAATCCCTCCACCTGGTCCGAGGTCTACCCCTCGGTCTCCTCCCAGCTGGACGTGCCTGGAACACCTCCCTAGGGAGGCGCCCAGGTGGCATCCTAACTAGGTGCCCGAACCACCTCAACTGGCTCCTTTCGACGCGAAGGAGGAGCGGCTCAACTCCGAGCGGCTCAACTCCGAGTCCCTCCCTGATGACCGAACTTCTCACCTTATCCCTAAGGGAGACACCAGCCACCCTGCGGAGGAAACCCATCTCGGCCGCTTGTATCCGCGATCTCTTTATTGATCCCAAATTGGAAAATGTTTGCAGCAGCATAAAAAACAACAAAACAAGGCATTGCACACAAGGTGAAAGTAAAGAGTATAAATGAACAATACTAGAATTTAAACATCTCAAAATAGAATTAAAGGTGGGGTAGGTACGTTTGAGAAACCGGCTCGAGATCGCTAGAATTTGAAAATACACAACCGGAGAAAATCTCCCACTTCCTCACAGAGCCCCTCCTCCAACACACACGGACGCGCACATGACCAATGAGGGCACGAGGTAAGTTTGTGCCCCGATGGAAGGCTGACAGGCAGGTAGGCCGTCCAATACTGTAAATAAATACGGCTTCTACAGATGACATTTTTGTATGGATTTTTTGTCAAAGCACTTCAGATATTCATTGCTATCGGGATGTTAAGAGCATTCCATGGAATATAACAAAAAGTGTATCTCGAGCCGGTTTCTGAAATTTACCTACCCCACCTTTAAAGCAAGAAGGCTGAAAGAAAGAAGTATACAGTAGGCCGTGAAGATAACACATATATTAACTCTGACAATGTTGTTTCCGTCACAGGAAAGACCCGGTGGAAGTCTTTTTTCAATCCAATCAAAACACATGAATGCATATTTAATTGCATGTATCTTAATTATGGTACAATATACCACACCAATATCTTTTTGACAGATGCTGGAAGGATAGTCTTGATTGTCTGAAGTGAAATGTGTCCCTTAGTTTCTCTCTCATATGTCTTTGTTGTTATAGATTACATGTAATTGTAAATAATCATACTTCAAGTATTTATTGTCCTCTTTTCCGCAACGACATCATTATGATTTCTCCTCTTCACCGAATCTATCTCTCATATCGTTGTCTTTCCATCACAGGAAAGACCTGGTGGATGCTGATGCTGGTGTTACGTCTTCCAGCCGTCCTTCTGGCCGGTTTCACGCTCTTCAGTGACGAACAGGAGACATTTGTCTGCAACACCATCCAGCCGGGCTGCTCCAACGTGTGTTTCGATGCGTTCGCTCCGGTGTGCGTCTTCCGTCTGTGGCTCTTCCACCTCACGTTCCTCTGTCTTCCCCATGTGTTGTTTGTAACCTACGTCATGCATAGAGTTTGGTCAAACCGCCATTTTGTAGGTTTCTACTGGGACAGGAAGAGGGGAGGGTCCCCTTTTACTCTTGAGAACTCCTCGAGAGAAGTGTCCTTGCACAAAGCTCCACTTCACGACCTGCCACATGATGTTGGAGCGCCGCGCTTCTACTGCACCTACTTCCTGGTTGTTATTCTACGGATCCTTCTAGAAATGGTTTTCGGTGCAGGCCAGTTTCTTCTCTTCGGTCTGTCCGTTCCGAAGAGGTTCCTCTGTTACGAGACTCCCTGCAACTCTGGGGTTGAGTGCTACATCTCCAAACCTACGGAGAAGACTTTAATGCTGAACTTCATGCTGGGTGTGGCCTCCTTGTCCATTCTGCTGAGTTTGGTTGATCTGGTGAGCTCCACGAAGGCCACGGTGAGACGGAGAAGGCAGAGGGAGAGGATGATGGACGAGATGAGCAAAGGAGAGCAAAGCAGTGTGTTCACAACAACATCTACGACTGAAGACAGCGATGTTGTTATAACCAGGAAAATCAGTCGCTGCGAAAGCTCAAAGAACGGTTTTAAAGATGAAAGACACGCGGTGCCAAACGGCGAACGGACTGGAACCGCTAACGACAAGAGTCCAGAGAACAAAGAGGGTGAGATTGAGACGAGCCCTCCGATACCAACTCACTATGTCCTCCACAGCCAACTGAGACCTCCACAGTCCCCTCGTCCCGAGAGAGGACCACCGACAAACGCCAGGATGCTAACACCTGTGGCCGTCGGAAAGCAGGTCACTGCAGTTAAGGAACACTCCGGACAACAGTCTGACGGCAGCGACAATCAGGACAAGAGGGCGTGGGTGTAAATGACTGGGTGGCCTTTTATTAATGTCATTGGAAAGAAAGTCTTCAGATGTCTTTGATTCAAACATTTTAAGCATGAATGTTTTAGAAGGAGTTGTTTGGTGTCATGGTGTTGGTAATGGTGACGAACCTACGGAGTCAGCTTCATTGAACCCACTCTAAGCTACAAGCCTAACTCCAAATAGCAGTAGGTAAGTTTCAGAAACCGGCTCGAGATACACTTTTTGTTATATTCCATGGAATGCTCTTAACATCCCGATAGCAATGAATATCTGAAGTGCTTTGACAACAAATCCATAAAAAAAATGCATCTGTAGAAGCCGTAATACTGTAAAAAGTACAACCAATCCGTTTAGCCGGCCCGGCTAAAGTAACTGGATGGCCTACCTGCCTGTCAGCCTTCCATCGGGGCACAAACTTATCTCGTGCCCTCATTGGTCATGTGCGCGTTCCTGTGTGTTGGGGGAGGGGCTCTGTGAGGAAGTGGCAAGATTTTCTCCGGTTGTGTATTTTCAAATTCTAGCGATCTCGAGCCGGTTTCTCAAACTTACCTACCCCACCTTTAAGTAGGGTGAAAGGTAAGCTAGCAAGATTTAAAAAGGGGCACGTTAGCAAGGTAAAGGCGTGTGGCGCAGTGGCATAGTGCGTTGGTGTTCGGATCAGGGGGTTCAAACCCCACTGCAGTGTCCCTGAGACGCTTCACCCCAAATGGCTCCTGTGGGGATTGCCCACAGTATTGAGTATGGAAGTCGCTTTGGATAAAAGCGTCTAACGTGTGATGTAATGTAAAGTAAAGAGGAGTTGGTGGAAATCAAACCTAAAAGATGAACAAAATGAACTTCATCTGGCAGCTAAAATATGTTGGTTCGTTGTTTTGGTTTGAACAACGTCTAGACTCATTAAGTTAACCGAGCAATTTTTCTTTTTTTTAAATGTAAGCTCTCATAAACCCACTGGTAACCACTCCAGTACCAAATTGCATAACTACCAACATCTAGTAAGCTAGCAAGCTACATACGCCACCAGTAAGAATGGCAATGGTTTGCTATCTGCCACAAAGTGATTACAATTAAAATGAATATTAAGAGCGAAGTCAAACTATTCTCTTCGCCCTTCTCCAAAGAGGCCAAAAACTCACTTAGTGCAGATTTCATTTAACTTAATTTTACAATCTTAATCTGAGTTTAGATTCAATGTCTTAAAGGTTGTTAAAGTAGCTCAACATGGAAGTGACGATGTTCAACATTTCTTAAAAATAGAAAAACACATTGTTGACAGAGTGTGATTGTTTTTGTATTATTTGACTTTAACTTTAACTTTATATTTATTTGTTGTTCCTTTATTTTATTTTATCTTCACTATATCTGTAAAGCGTCTTTGAGCACCTGTAAAAGCGCTAACAAATTAAATCGATTATTATTATTATTATTATTACACAGGTCGACAACGGAAACAAAATCCACCTCCCGTCTCGAGCTTCAATGTCGTTGTTCTTGATGCATGCACAATACTTGTTGTATTTTTTAATACATAATAATAAAATGTGTTAACTGGTCATGTCCTGTTCAGTAAAATGGCGCTGATTCACATTGAGATGTTGCTCCACATTCCCATGTGTGTTTTAAGTGTCTGCATTCAAATGAAATGGGTCAGTAACACAAACACGGGGTGACCTTGAGAACTTTCCCAGTGCTCAGCTGCTGTCTGGATGACTGAGTGCTGGCAACACAACAGACGCACTGACCCGACCTCTGACCTCTCACACGACCACTCCAACACCTGACTTAAGCCCACCCTGATCGGATGACATAAGCAGTGGCGTTTCTATATGTACAAAAAGTGGTGGGGCACAAAAAACGTAGATGTCTATATATAAGCTTCTGCAGTGAGGTTCATGGCTGGTGACGCACTGCCACTGACTCTTCAGGTTTACAAATATTATATTTTGACCTAAATCAAAATATAATATTATTTTCAAAAGCTTTTTTTGTCTGATGCTTCAATTAATTTTAAACGGACAGTTTTATATTTATTTTGTATTTATTTTTTGCATTTTTTTGTAATCATTATTTTAATACTCTCTGCTGACACTAGGTGGGGCTGTGCCTGCCCCTAATGACCAGTCGCCACTGGACATAAGACCTTCAACTATCTCGCCGACATCATTCCACATTAGCTTAGCATGCTAGCAGAGCATGTGGCATTCGACCCATGTGAGGCAGAAAGTGATTGATGGTCACAGACACATTTGATGTTACGGATGATAAAAACCTGTAGGCATATTCAGGATATGACCTCATGTCTAACAAGGGTCTCAAATGCAAGAGTTAATGATGGCCTGGGCCCAGGAGTTCAAAACGTTTAATCTGATCAGATCAGATTTATCTTTTGGGGAGTTCAAAACCAAAAAAACAGGATTAGGATCGCTTTGATATCCGATCAGGAAATCCAATCCCAGCTTTAATCTGGATCAAATCTTCAAAACGGGTCGTTCAAACCGACAACACAGGATTGGGACCCAACAAACTGGATTATCCTGATCCCACCAGAGGGGTGGATCTCCAGTGGATTACAGAGCAAAATGTATCTCCGACTTTTATTTTTGTACTCTATTTTATATTTTATTTTTTGATTTCTTATTATTATTACAATTATTTGTCTTTTATTATCTCAAAGCGTATCAGTATCCCTTGTTGTGAAGCACTTCGAGATTTGTCTTGGCAGATGAGAAGCGCTATATAAATTAAATATATTATTATTATTATTATTACTGTACCATTTATTTAAAAATATGTTTCAATTTAAATTAGATGGCAAAGTTTGCTAACTGAAATAATACACCATTTTTAGCCTTCATGGGAAATACATTTTATTTTTCCATTTTTGGTCACGTTTGTGGTGGCTGCTTTGTTTTCAACCAAATGTTGACACAAATGTTTATGCTCATAAAAGTATCACAGCAAAGATTGTCAATCACAAATGTAATTTAGATTAAATTAAAAATATCTTCAACAAAAAAAAAGTCCATCATCTGTCCTCACCTTTCAAAAGTAACAATAGAAGTCTCTGCAATGTGGGCTCTTGTCTTCCTTGTGTTATCTTTCATGTCCACTAGATGGCGCTCGGTAGGATTAAAGCACTGATATTCAGGATCTGGTCATCTTGAAAAGTCGTAATCTGGATCAGGCTGATCCTATCCTGAATTGCTTTGGGACAACATTTGTCCGACTCGTCTGATCCTGGATCACAAACAATGGGATTTCAAAATCTGATCGGATCTGATTGAGATTAAAAGTGTTGAACTCCTGGGCCCTGGTGATTGACATGTGTTGTGTCTGCGTACTTTTCAGCATCCTTTCATCCTTTTTCCAATGGAAGAAAACGTCCTTCCTATTCTGGGAGTTCTTTGCGATGTGTTTTGCTTTTATTGTTTTCTCCATTTTCTAATAGAGTGATGGATGAATTTTACAACTCACGGTTCCCTCGACTTAAAGTCAATGTTTTTTTTAACGTGTTTTTGACGCTTGAGAAAAGGTCTGTGGAGATATCCACATTTTGTTCTGAGAAATAAAAGTATGTCAGTAAAACCCCTACAATGTCTGGGGTCTTAAAAACTTCATTTCATTCATAATAAACGTAATTACGCTGAACACAAATCTGTCTTTTTCTTAGCTAATTGAAGTGAAGTAATTCTACTGTGATGTAGTTTGTTTATAGCGTGACATTCGCTTTTCACATCTGGCGATTGCATTTACGCTTTACAAATCTTAATATGTGGAGATTATCCTACTCAACAAAAAGTGTGTTTTCCACAGATCTTATTTCCTGCAATATTCTACAATCAAATGGAAAAATGATCGTGCTTTCTGTCGAGTTACAACTTGCCATGCTAACTTCCTGGCTGACCTACACCGATTCGTCATCAATGCAAAACTCCACACCGGATCCAAAGCCCAAAACCCTCGCCTCAAATGATCACTGTGCCTACAGCAATATCAATCAATCAATCAATCAATCAATCAATCAATCAATCAATCAATGTTTATTTATATAGCCCAATATCACACATTTACATTTGTCTCAGTGGACTTCACAGTGTGTACAGAATATCAGTATGACAATACGACACCCTCTGTCCTTAGACCCTCTGTCCTTAGACCCTCTGTCCTTAGATCCTCACATCGTACAAGGAAACACTTCCGGAGAAAACCCACAGTTTAAAGGGAACATGGGAGAACCCTCAGGGAGAGCAACGGAGGAGGGATCCCTCTCCCAGGACGGACAGACTGCAATAGATGCCGTGTGTAAATTGAAAAGATAATACATTTGCAACATAGGTAGTCCAGATGTTTGGAAATGCATGTGTGTATAATAGGAAGATGAATCCACGAGGATATCCATCCAGGACCGATGATCCAGGACCACAGCCACGACTCGCGATCCAGGGCTCACGATCCAGGACACAGGACCGCAGGATCATCCATGACTCCGGATCCCAGCGTATATAGACACCAAGAAGAAAGACATGTGGGGAAGCTGGGTTAATCGGAACATGAGAGTACACGGGTATAGACAGAGAGAAGGAAGAAGTAAGATGTCCCCCGACAAACTAAGCCTGTATCAGCAAAACTAGGGGCGGAATCTAATCAGCTCTAACTATAAGCTTCATCAGAAAGGAAGGTCTTCAGCGCACTCTTAAAAACGGATAGGGTGTCTGCCGCCCGAACACAAACTGTCATTTCAATTTGTGAACGAGCACACCTCCCTGGTCAACACTGTGACAATGATTGCAACAACACAACCCCTGAGTAACATTACCCCCTTGTAGCCACGACCCTAACACATTCCACATACCCGTCTTATTCTTCTTCTGCTGGTGCGCGGAGAAAGGACTCTACTGTCACTGGTGGAGGTCAATAGGTCGCACAAGCAAACCTGCTGACCCTTCACAAGAGTCAGCCCCGACACACACAGAACAGTGTGTGTGAAGTGACCGTACACACAGACACGGTTCTGTTAGCTATGTGTCCTTGGCAAAATCCCAGCCACCACATGTCTGCCTTAACATATGATATCATCTGCGTGAAAGGCACCTCTTTGTGTGCGATTTATAACGAGCAGAGACTGAAGAAGACGTACTCCTTTAAGCATTAAAACCACAGTGTAGGAATGCTGTTGCAAGTAACATACCTTTATTATTGGTTTTAGAATGAAGTGTTAGCATCACAACCTGAAGGACCAAAGCTAGAAGTACTTATCGGAATAATGCATTTATTCTCTTATTGTAATACAATTATTGATGCATGACTTTTCCTACTGCGTATTCCCTAATAGTACAACATCCTTCATGTGTCGTGTATACTTTGTGTTAATTATATCAACCTGCAGAGAAACTGAGGTTGTAAAATATATGTAGAGGAGTAAAAAGTACAGAACTTTCTTCCAAAATGTAGTGAAGTAGAAGTATTGGACATGCTTTATACTCAAGTGCAGCATTAGTACCACACAATTGTACTTCAGTAGAGTAACTGAGCAAATGTATCTTTCAAGACTGATACAAATATTATGTTTACCAGTTTTCTATACAGGGTTTAAACAGTACCTTTCATGTTCCCAGGTTTGAAACAGAAACATGTCTACAACAGACACTTCCTACAACAGTGGACATCTGAGTACAACACCTATATGTGCCAGTTGGACATCTTCTCCTCCCATGGCCCCAATGTGCCGCTATATGACATCGGCCATTGTTGTGGGGGAGCTTTCCACCACGTTAAGAAACCTCGCTGCTCCTTTTTAGCCACAAGAGCCGGGTCAACAACTGGTGTTCAAAGCCTGGCTCCCAGTCGAACTCCAGTCCGTAATGCGATATTGAACGAGGAAAGGGCCTTTCAACACTTGCTTCATGGCTGGAAGAACGTTATTGTCCAGTTCTAGACAATAATGTCTCGAATATTTTTTTATCATGTATTTATTTGTTGCTATGTTTACAAATGTCATGTTCTTATATATTGTATGTCAGGGACTACGGATGGAAATTAGCTCAAACCACACGGACATGTTATGTGTTGTCTATACATGTTGTGTGCCCTCCTGGCTTCTCTCTCTTCTTCCCGGACTGCAACCGGACAACATGTCCTTTTCTACTCCCTAATAAAGTACCCTTTTGCACCTTCCTTGCACCGCCTCTGACTCTGACTCCGCCTCTGACTCCGCCTCTGACTCCGCCTCTGACTCCGCCTCTGACTCCGCCTCTGACTCCGCCTCTGACTCCCTATCTCTCGGCACTACAATTGTCCCTATTCAATTAAACGATTAAAATGTATTTCTTTGAGCTAAAACCAAAATGTAAAGCATTTCACCAAATGTACACAAACATATTGGATGTTTATAAAACCTTATACAACTAACCCTATTGACACATGATATGAACAAGCTATGGAAAAATACACAATAGTTTTGCAAGTTTTAAAAGTGGTAAGAACAATTGTCTTTGGAGATAACAGTAATTTAAAGTGATTTAAGAGTCTTTATTTTGTAATTGTGACCACTAACTTTTCATTAACTCGTTTTGTGCAATTATTGTTATGTGTTAGAGAGATATATGGATACGTTGTGTAACCATTTGAGAGCTCTATCACAAAAATCCACCTGTGCATAGTGTTGCCATCTAGTGGTCAGTAGTATGTATTGCAGTAGTAATTTAGAAATGAGTTAATCAAAAGAGTGTTTCTAAAACAGACAAAACAAACACAAATAAATAATTAAAATGATAATAATGATTATAATGAAGTAAAGCTACAGCACCTTAAATCTTAACCCTTAGATGCCCGAGTGACTGGACCCTACACTCTTCCATAAGTGGGTCAAAAAGGACCCGTATTAGAATATTGTGTTTTTATGCCATTTTTGTCATTGTGGAGAAATCACCTGTATAATATTTAGTATTATATTTTGGTTCACATTTGAAATATTTTATATTATTATATTTCTTTTACATTTTGAAAAAAACGTTTTGAACATATCGATGCAAAGATCTCCGCTATTCTGAGACCCTCACAGTATTCCAGTCCCTTTTCAAAACTCATCTCTTCTCGTCTTGTTTACTCATAGCCCCCCCCACCCCCCATCAATCCATGCCGGTTGACCAAGTTTGATAGTCCTATACCCCCCTCCCTAACCTTATTGTAAAGCGATTTTGAGTCCTTGAAAAGCCCTATACAAATATAATGTATTATTATTATACTGACAGGTATCAGAGCTTGCTGTGTACAATAATCTTCCTGAGAGGTGTCACTTGTGATGTAGTCTGCGTGGTCCACAGTGAATGTATTCCTGACAGCAACAGGCGATAAGAATCAAAGGTTCCCATAGGAAATGCATGCGGGTCATTTTTGACCCACTTATGGAAGCTTGGGGTAGAAATACAAAAACTACAATTTCTTAAAATGTAAATTAAAAATTTGAATGGCTTGATATCCAAAACATGTTTTTTGAGGAATAGCTGGAATATGAAATGATACAAAAATGTAATTACAAAGATACTTCAAGAAATCCACCTCACCGGGTCAAAAAAGACCCACTTATGCATCGAAGGGTTAACTGAAAAAACGATATCTTTAAAAATATAAGTGCCACTTTTTAAAACCAGAACGAATAGAAGATAAAATATGATTTATTGTCCAAATATGGGGAAAGCATTAACTGAAATGTATCCACAATCACAATGAGTTGTCCAACTTTAAAAGTGTAATCATATGTCAGCGTTTTCTTCTAGGTCTCTCATTGGCACAAACAATGCTTCATATATGCACTGTGTCATTCAGCCGCGTTCAGATGTCGAATATTAGGAGCTGGTGCCTTTGCTCTTCATCGATCTCTTCCTCTTCTGAAGTCAGACGGTCAACCTGCGTCCGCCTCGGTGCAATAACACTCATGGGTGACAGGCGGAGGAGATTGAGAAGTGGGATGGAGAAATCAACATTGACCACAACGGCACATCAGAGAAGATGTCAAAGGCATCAACAATATTGATTACCCAGCATCCTCTTCACCTCTAAGCTTGTAGTTTAGATGAATGGGGGAGGATGGGTGGTCGAGACGTGTCCCTACGGCTCGGGTAAGAAAACAAATCGATCCCGTCTTCCTTTGAAGTTGATGATGAGGGCTTGTAGGGTGGAAAAAGAAAAGGGTGATCCGATGGTTTTGAGTAGACGAAGGCGGAATGGCTTCAAGGTCGTATCTTTCTTGGACTTCACCGATTATTTCATTCATAAGAAAGCTGACAAAATATATGATGCTCTTGAGTTTCCAAAATGATTTGAAAGTGAAAGGCTGCTTGGGTTGAATTGTGCCTCGGCTTGCTTGTTCCTCGAAAGGAAGCTAAATGTCTGGAGTGTGCCATTCAACACAAATTAAATTAACTTTACAACCTCTGGATAATTATCCGCCCTCACAGAGCAGATTTACACCCATAAGCTCTGTTTCTGCTATTCTATCAAAGGGGCTTTAGAGGCTTTTATGGCATTATCATAAAGCTGGTGGAATTAAGAGAGAGAGCCAGATTATTATGACATGGTGAAAACTGAAGCAGAAGAAGTGGAGACTGTGGCCCTTTCTCATTTCATCAAATCCCCCTCCTCGACTCCTCGGTCCTCCGGTAGTGACCCGGAAATGAATTTCAGCGCGCCATGTTGAAGGACATCTCATTTCTCTAAATGCACTTCGAGGACCGAGGATCGAGCGTCGAGGAGGCTCTCTGGAGGAGCTATAACCGAGGAGACACTGATGGGTCCTCCACGGCTGCTTCGCGGATGCATTTCCGGCAACAGAGATGTTTCAAAGACTCGTGACGCACGGCCGGACTTATCTCAGCCAATGACAGCTCTGCATGCGTTCCCTGGATATTATTTTATTAACTGCTCTCATCGCGACGCGATGTTTCCAGAGAGAACAGCTGTGAGGTCCGTGCAGAAAGCAGAGCAGTGTGTATAATATATATCACTCAGTAGAACAGGCCTACTCTTTTTGCTTTAGTTTAGTAGATATCTACAAACAAAGAGTCGATATTTTTCTAAAACCATTTAGTGCTTCACAATAAAATACACCACGGCTGTACCCTGTTTTAGGAGCTGTATGTGCGTGCGTGTGTGTGTGTGTGTGTGCGTGTGGTACAGTGTGTGCGTCGATGCAGCGGACAGACAGCTGTCAGTTGGTTTGGTGTCCTCTGCTTACTTGTAATACTTGTAAATAAAACATTTGGCCCGTAATTTATTTCCCTCATTGTAGCGACCAGAGGGGGGGGGGGGGGGGGGGATATATCCAGTCTCTGATAGTGTTACGAGTTATGAGAGTGCTCTGTTTGATTCTGAAATTGTATATATTTATATAAATATATACATATATGTGTGTGTGTCCGCATCTGTAGCCATTATTGTCCATCAGACAGACGGCTGCTGCCTTCTGTCATCATTAATGGACGTCTCTTTAAAATGACCGCTCAGAGGAGAGGAGTTCTCATTTCTCTAACAGCCTGCTGCTTCCCCTCCTCTCTCCTCGGTTCCCCTCCTCGGCTCCTCCGCTCGCATCTCCTGTGGGCGGGACTAAGTATCGAGGATAGGAGTCGAGGAGGGGAGTTAGAGAAATGAGAAAGGGCCTGTATAAGTGAGGCTGTAAACATACTGGATCCCACATTTCCTTCAATGCAAATCAATAGCATTTGTGATATTCATGTAAATGTATTGTGCTCTCAGCGTAACTGCGCCCCCTGCTGTCTACACAGGAGATAGACACACTCGCAGTGATGAAGTGCACAGTCAGCATGTATAACGTGTGTGAGCCAGCACTGGTTAATAAACCCTGTTAACGTCTTTCACGTCCAATCACAACATGGAAACATTACATCGTTATTCACCAAAGCCGAACCCTTCTCTTTAAATCTTCCACTTTTGTGAAAATCTTGCTAAATTCTGGATACTTTTCGTAGATTTAAAGGCCACTGAATACATAACAAAACCGTTTCACACCCTCAGTAGCGCTCCTTTTGGCACCTGATCCGCAGCTCCGCACAATGTGTCTTCAAATCTGACACGAGAGAATGCATTCAGCTTTGCTAGCTGTAGCAATAACCCATATTTATGTTGTGTAGTAGTATTTCAAATTCAGACGATTTTTTTTTGTGTTGCCTTTTGTGCTCCTCTACAGAAAGCCAGAAATGCCAAACATGGCCTTTGACCTCTCACCTCTGCATGACTCTTCACACAACAAGCACGTGAGAGGAGTCTTCAAAACTTTAAAAAATATGGACAAACCCGTACATCCTAATGACTCAGATTACAAACTACATACAATGGAAGGTTGTCTTTGACATCGGCAAATAAAACAACACTCACCTTATCCAACACAACGTGCTGTTAAAACAATACATTTAAGACTTAATCTCCTCTCTTTTCGTGTTGTCACAACAGCAAGTAAACATTAACACATGTCCAGTATTTGCTTAAGTTTCTAAGAATATACCTTACATTTGAATGAGGCTAATAGCCTACAAATCAGCATGCTAACTGTAGCTATACATGGTAAGTTAACACCATGAACGTGGCTATAAATCAGGGTTGCCAACTCTCACGCATCTGGCGTGTGACACACGCTTTCACTCTCACGCTCTCACGCTGCCAAACTATTCTCACGCCAACAACAAGATGAACTGGCGATCGTTTTTGGTTGGTTATTTACAATGTTGAGTTGACAGCTGCTCAGGCTGTCGACCCGCTCCCTCCCCGCCCCCACCACTCTTAACAACGTCAACAGACAGCAGAGCAGTGGGAGCCGACACGTATTGCGCATGCGCAGATCACAGATCCAGTAGAAATTATAAAAAAGTAAAAGTCTGCTGCTTATTGTTCTACTTGGCCAAAATAGAGTCAAAGAGCATATGAGAGTGAGAGTGTGTTAATTAATATATTTGGCGGTTTGGAGTAAGTCTGTAGGTTTGTTTGTGTGTGTGTGTTTCATGTACAGGCCTCTCACGATAATTAATTTTGTTGGATACATTTCCCCGGATAAACGATAATATTGTCGGCACCGTTGTATGACCATTTTAGACCCCTGACATAATGATAATATATAATAATAATTCAAGTACATCCTTTCAAACTGCTAGTCACATTCTCATGTAAATGGAAATTTATCGAGGTCAGAAAAGTTATCGAGTTCTTTTTTATTTATCGTACGATAATTGAATTAATTGCTTATCGCGACAGGCTCACAATAAAACAGTGGAAACAAACATGTGTTTGACTTTCATTACTGAATGAAACTGTGTGCCCTTTATAGTCTGTGTCCAATATTGTGTATTTGTATATATTGTATATATATCCTAAATATATGCTAAGGTCCCGCTACTGACACAATAGCAGTCATTTGCGGATATGCGTAATTAAACCCATGATATCAAAATCTCACTCCAGCCAGGTACCCAAAGTTGGCAACGCTGAATAAATAGTCTTTCAATATGAACAAGATTCCTTCCATGTGAAAGTGTTGGCTTGCAGTGATACAACTACAGAAAATAATCCTCTAACTTCACGCAGTGTCTTTTTTAAAACATCTTTTGGTCGGGGGAAAGATTCAGAAACGACAAGAGCTACCGTTTTGCTAACAAGCTAGCAACTTAAGAAGCTAACAAAAGGGTGTCAATATGTCGTGTTTCTGTGCGTACACTGCCAATAAATGCCCAAACACAATAACTAGAAGAATGCTGCACATGTTTTCTTCTCTTTCTGTGTTTTTTTTTTATTTCTGGACTTCTTTTTACACTCACAGTGGTGGATCCCAGCATGCTTTGGGGCAGAAAGCAGGTCAACTGTCAATAACAAAACACATCAGTAAGACCCTGAATACAAATTTTAGTTTTAGACGGCATTGTAAATCAGCCATGACACGACAATAGCTGTTATTGAAAGCTAAATGTTTCCCTCCCAGCGTTGTATACAATGTGAGAGTATGCCTTCCTACAGTACGTGACCTTTAACAGCCCACGTACGCCCTTCAGACATCTTAACCCGATTTATTCCAAATCAATCAGACAGACAGATAATTACATCATTAGACAAAGATGGCATTCATAAACATCCCGACCAATACAGAGGAGTTGGGTTCAATGGATTCGGCCAATAGGATCTCTCCGTGATGAGGTCCTCCTGAACACAGCGCCATGTTTATGTTAGAAGGAGACGGATCAGGCATGACCTCTCAACCCATTTCCTCTGTTGATTTCTGTGCTGGAGGGAACACACACACACACACACACACACACACACACACACACACACACACACACACACACACACACACACACACACACACACACACACACACACACACACACACACACACACACACACACACACACACACACACACACACACACACACACACACACACACACACACACACACACACACACACACACACACACACACTGGAAGAGGAAGCTACCTTTTCTCATGGCTAATAAGCAGTGGCAGAGCAATTTGTCCTCATTGGTCCGAAACAAGACCTCCATTCTCTACATTTTATGTAATGCAATTATTGGGGGGACACATTTAGACAATTAGCCCTCTGGAAGCCATTGATTCGTTTACCGCCTTCGGTATGCACAGCAAATAAGAGGACAGTTTTAAAAAAGTTATTTAGGGTGAAATTCAGATGTCGACTTGTTCTACTGGTATCGAAACTTTAATCTGCTAAACTCTGAGTTTACCGACAGATGACTCCATATTTACAAATGCATGTTTTATACAACATTATTTCCGCTGTGTTCTTTTTAGCATATATACAAACATCCCAAACACTTAATTGTGCAGCCATCTTGATTGTGAATATGAATGAAGATTCAACTAAGAGTCTTGGGAAAATGTTTTTAAAATATACGTTTTATGGAAGCCTATTAAAAAAAAAGAATGTGAAGTGGAACACTAGAAACTAGTCTTACTCTCTCACTCTTATATAATAATTGTTTCAATGCTATTTGCATTCAGGTTTGTTGCGCTCTCTGCTCCAAGAGTAAGAACTACACATGGAGATGCTTAGCTATTACGCCCCGACTATCTAACTCCCTGAATCCTGCAGGTCCACTGCAACTCTTAATACTTTTAAATCCAGAATAAAAACATATATTGTTGTCGCTGCATTTGAGTAAGCTGTTTATATCAGTATGGCTTTTATTCATGTATTCTGTGTTGTGTTTATTACCTTTGCTTTTTAATGACTGTTTTTAAATGCCATTTTATAATGTGTTTCTGCTGTATTTATTCTTAAATGTCTTTATTTTAATTTCTAAAGCACTGTGAATTGCCGCGTGCTGAAAGGTGCTGTGTAAATAAACTTGCCTTTAATTGTTCATGTTAATGTAATCGCTTGACCACCAGGTGGCAGTATGATGCAACTTGATCTCTCTCTCTCGATCTCAGTGCAGAATCTTCACCAAAGTTTGGGGCACATTTAGTTTTGTTACATCGTTCATGTCATTGAAGTTGAAGAAATATTATTCAGTCTTAAAACCGGCAATGTTTTTCTACGTAGGCAAAAATAGACCTCACTTACGAGCCATTACGCACACATCATTAGCATCTCCTAAACCACCAATTTAGTGTTGGTACTGACAGTTAAAGAGGAAAACACTGTCACACAGTAATTGGACCACACACTGCAGGGCCCTAATTACCTCTGCGCACGACAGACAGGGCGTCAGCCTGCAGATACCGTCTGTCCCTCCTCACCACAGACGCCTCTCTTATCAGCACTATCGCTATGTAAGGTATCCATAATATATGAGGAGCCACCTTACCTGTCCACTACAGGTTCACATTAAGCATGTATGACTAATCAGATATTTCTTTTAATATGTTGCTGAGAAATTACCACGCATTTGCCCACATTTTTGTAATTATTTTGCAGCTTATAGTGGACTTTTCTTCGTTGTTTCACTAAATCGTAAATATTCTTATTATCACCGGAAACAATTATAAATGATCCTCCTACATTAGCACTAATCCAACAACAAAAAAACTCCTTAAAAAAGGTAAAGTTAATTCTCTTTTAAATGTGTAAAATGGGACAAAAACGTCACACACTAAGCTTGGATCAGGAGTTGAACAGAGGACAGAAGGAACGGTTTAGTAACTAGACGTGAGGGCATTAAACGGAGAAGACCACCTGTAGTGAGGCATTGCCATGCCGATGTTGCTCCCCGCGTCTCACAGCATGTGGACCTGGAGCTTTAATACAGCTAACACATCCCATGTGGCCCCAAAGGCAAGTTACATTTAGTTAAATTGAGATAAAGCTGCCACAAATCACCATTACGCAGAAACACATTGTGTTGCTGTGAAGCTGTGCACACCAGGCATAACATCAAACCACTCCCCCCCCCAGCTTGCAGATTTAAAATCCTCCAAAGATTGTTTTCTTGCGAGAAAAATCAGGAAGCAAAAATTCAATAAAAGTTGTTTTATTCTCAAAATAGAATTTTCTATCAAAGTGGAAATTATACATATTTACAATCTCGTAAAATTTCATATACAAATGTACAATATATGTACACCAATAATTATATAAATACACTTTTTACGCGCTGATGCAACCCGTATATGAGACAGTATTAAGGCATTGATTAATGCACGTGTAGAATCCATCTCCTGCAGAGCAGTCCCATTGCGGCTCTCATGTTTAAGACACAGCGGTTCTTTACAGTAAGAAGAAGTAGAGCCTCAGCTACACCGTGTCACCTATCGACACGGGGGATCTTGTCAGCTGTGCGCATTCAATTAAGTCCAGATAAGACTCTGCATTCTTCGCGCCAGGTACATTGTTCTGCTGCTGACAGTCTCATTATTTAAAGAGCAGCCATTAGGCGCTCATTAATGTGCTAATTACAACACGCGGATGGACAATCCCCATACAATTAGCCCCCCCCCCCCTCCTCTGTACCCAACACCCCCATTCAAACACATGGACGTCATTTGGATAAGGCAAGGAAGGAAGGAGCCCTTTCCTTAAGTAAAAGTCCAAGCTGAACTTTCATAGAGCTTAATTGACCACACATTTAAAAAAAGTTCACATTAGAGGAGTGCTCGTGACAGTTTGGGGACTCACTTTGAATAATTTACCAAAACATTTATAACAAGTCCCAAACAAAGAGCGCTGGTTTTAAGTCTTTAGTGTCAAATGACAAAATGCATTTGAGCCGATAACCCCCCCCCCCCCCCTCTCTCTTTGTTCAAACCCGGGACAGCGGCATCTGTTTGGGGCAGGACACCGAGCTGGCTGTCCCGGATCTCCAGGTTAGTCCCGTGCTCACGTCACTGTACATGGAGCCCGCGGAGGCTTTACTCCCCCAGCAGCACCGCGTGCAAAAAGTCCTCCAGGAGTCCAAGGTTTTCCCGGACCAGATCCAGGCCCCAGATGTGATGCCCACCAGGAGGCACATAAAGTATTTCAACATGAACACGGCATAGTCCGGCCTCTGCCTGCTGGGGTCTGCCATGCACGTACAGTTGTGCGTAATTTCCCAAGTCTGTCTGTTGTGCTGCTCGTAAAAGTAACACGCCACTATGATAGTGGCGGGGACGGTGTACAAAACTGTGAACACTCCTATCCGGATCATGAGCCTCTCCAGTTTGTCAGTCTTGGTGCCCCCCTGTTTGATTACACTCCTGATCCGGAACAGCGAGACGAACCCGGCCAGCAGAAACATGGTGCCGATGAACAGGTAGATCACCAGGGGTGCCAACACGAAACCTCGCAGGTTATCCAAATTCTGGTTGCCCACGTAGCAAATCCCCGCCACCGAGTCCCCGTCCACTGAGCTTAACGCGAGCACCGCGATGGATTTGAGGCTGGGGATGAGCCAGGCGGCCAAATGGAAGTACTGTGCGTAACTGGCGATGGCCTCGTTCCCCCACTTCATACCAGCAGCCAGGAACCAAGTGAGGGACAGAATCACCCACCAGATCGAGCTGGCCATGCCGAAGAAGTAGATCAGCAGGAAGACGATGGTGCAGAGGGCCGGGCCGGTGGTCTCATAGTGGATGTGTTCAGCGCCACTCTCCCTGTTGCACGCCACTTCCTCATGTCCAGCGATCAGCCTCACAATGTATCCGATGGACACAAACATGTAGCAGGCGGAGAGGAAGATGATGGGTCGCTCCGGGTACTTGAACCTCTCCATGTCGATCAGAAAGGTCGCCACGGTGGCGAACGTGGAGATGAAACACAGCACGGACCACAGCCCGATCCAGAAGGCGGTGAACGTCCTCTCTTCCTGGGTGAAGTAGGGGTTGTGGCACGGCATGGCGCAGTTCAGGATCTGTCCCGTCTTGACGCGGTTCTGCAGCGGGTGGCTGTCACCGGTCACTGGCACCATGGGCGCGCGGCAGAAGCACCCAGGCTCGCACGGGGACGCGGCTGGTTTGTGTTTCCCGGGGATCCCGCGCCCGTAGCTGCTCTTCTTCCTCGGGTTGTACGGCTTCACGGGTCTGTTGGTGGGTTTTGCCACAACAGGGGAAGCTGTGGTGGTCTGGCTCCGGTTGTAGTCCATGCACAGCATGTCCTGGTTGCCTTGCTCGGGTAGCAGGTCGCACCTCATCCGGTCCGGCCACGGGAACCCGTACTGCCTCATGAGGGGCGCGCAGCCGGCTTTAGCCCGCTCACACACGCTCCTACACGGCGGCAGAGGCTTCTTGTAGTCCTCCAGGCAGATCGGTGTGTACATGCTGCAGAGGAAGAAGCGCAGGTCCGGGGAACACTTTATCTCCACCAGCGGCCAAAACTGGTGCACCTCCAGCCCGGCTTCGTCCTGCGTGTCGTGGTTGAACTGGTTGGGCATGTAGGTGTAGTTGTAGCCGATTCCTTTGCAAAGAGGCACGGAGATCTCCTGGCACTGGAGCTCCTTTGCCGCCATGCAGCCGCGCAGGACGAGGGCAAACAGCACACACCATCCCGGGATGCTCCTCTCCATCTTCGCGTAGTGCCAGCGAACTCGCGCAGTTAATCCAGAGGTGCGGCAGAAGCCATGCTCGAGCGCAGAGAGTGTAATATCCAAAACAAGCGTGTCACTCTCCCTGTCAGTCCGCTCTCTCTCTCTCTCTCCCTTTGTGTGGGGGTTTCACAGTGACTCTGGTTGCATGCTGCACTGCTGGTGGGTGCGTTCGTTTTTATACGGGAGCAGCGAGGACACTCCCCCAGCAGGGCGGGGACAGAGGGAATAAGTCAATCAGGGGTTCCTAAAGGTGTTTGTTTAAAATGTTCACCCTGCAGGAAGGGTTATAATCACTTTGTCTCTGTTTACCCCCCCCCCCCCCCACACACACACACACACACACACACACACACACACACACACACACAACACACACCACACACACCACACACACACACACACACACACGCACACACACACACACACACACACACACACACACACACACACACAACACACACACACACACACACACACACACACACACACACACACACACACACACAGCACACACACACACACACACACACACACACACACACACACACACACACACACACACACACACACACACACACACACACACACACACACACACACACACACACACACACACACACACTGCCCTTTACAAACAAGTAGGGGGGAATTATACAATAGAGACATCAGGAAGACATTTAATTATTATGCAGCCAGTGGGGAGTAAACTAACATAACGTTCCTGCTTATTAGGCTGGAAGGAAACAGGATGTGGCTAAGTGCTCAATACTCATGATGCAGATTATACCATTAAGGACACTTGAAAAACAATGCTTGCCTGAAAGAATATGATGGTTCCTTATCTTGGTGGTTTACTCTCAACTGGATGTCATTCTTTACCCAAAGTGTATCTCATCTCTTCTTCTATCTGCTCATATTTCTTATGTACATGTTTGAAATGATTGAAATATATTATATTATATATGATTATATTATGAATTTGACAAGACCTGTCCTCACAGGTGTTCATCATATACATGATAATACATCATTACATCTCTGCATGCTCGCTGCAGGGACACATCCCTCCGTCTGGACGACAACATGTGTCCTCAGGTGAACTGCAGAATACTGCAGCGTGTGTCTACTTGAAGTAAAAACATTTTCTATGAAAAAATGCTCTGAAGTGCTAAATATAATACATATGTGATTTGAAAGTTCACCTGTCCTCTCTTTTGTAGTTGTTCTGATGGTTTATATATTTGTTTAAACATATTTAAAAACAGGAATGCATTTAGGTCAGAGAGTAAATTATTCAAAGCTCTCAACACAATGGCAGTAAATATGCAGAAATAAATCTTGCACTATTATTATTATTATTATTATTATTATTAAAGTGTGTTTCTTTCCAACCAGTTCTATTTTGAGCCACATTTCCACTGTAGTGAGGATTCAACTCACTTCTGGGAGACACATCTTTTGGCTGTGACATGGTGATCCAGTGTTCTGCCTAGTTTTGTGAAATGCATCAATTATTATTATTATTATTATTATTATTATTATTATTATTATTATTATTATTATTATTATTATTCATGAACACATTGTTCCGAAAGCCACAAGGGAGCTCCAGACTGATATTGTCCGTCATTCATACTTCAGCTCAGTGATGGACTTCCAGTGTCCCCTGAATCGGACAGGGTGTGTGAATGGGCGTGGCCTCAGAGTTGAATACACGTGCGAAAGAATGAGAGGAAACGTGTCAAATTGCTTTTGTGTGACAGTTTGCAAATATGTCTGCATGCCTGCTGCATGCAAGAGAAACAGAGCGAGGACGTGTGTGTGTGTGTGTGTGTGTGTGTGTGTGTGTGTGTGTGTGTGTGTGTGTGGTAAGGGAGGTTAATGTGGTCTTATTAGCCCACAGCGGGGGGTCGTCTCGGGCTAAATGGAGGAGGGGCTGTTTGTCTTAACGCTGGTGCCAATGTTTCACTCGCGGCATGCTGGGCCGGCGATTACGGCGATGCACCACTGAGCCACACAAACAGTACAGTAATGAGTGTGTGTGTGTGTGTGTGTGTGTGTGTGTGTGTGTGTGTGTGTGTGTGTGTGTGTGTGTGTGTGTGTGTGTGTGCGCGAGAGAGCTCAGCCTAAAGAAAATAAGCTAACATGGGCAGATACAGCATTGTGATAGCACTAATTAAAGTCATTCGCACTTCTTATTGGATTTATCAGCTTCAAATGGAGACTGTTGTCAGACGGGTTTCCAATGCTCAGGATTTATCGGAACTCATTAACCCCGACCTCCACTATTTGCTAAAGGATGCTTGTTTCGCCTCAGTGTGGGGTCCTATAGCTGGGTGGGGTGAAGTGTGAAACTATGATTTTGAGGGTCTTGGGTAAGCTGATAATCACCAGTTAAGATACTGTCCTGTAACTTCTCAGCATGCAATGTCTCCTATAGGGCACATATGAGTCATTTGGCTGAACTATTTTAAAACAATACCATTTGTATCTTCCAACCCGCATCAAACACAAACGTGTGTGGTTGGGTTTTCTTGTCAAGTCAAGCCAGGGTAGTTTTATTTGAAAAGCCCCCACAAGTCACACATTAATCTCCAAGTCTCCACAATCAAACATACAAGGAAATCCTCAAAGGCATCTCTCATTTCGTTCCTCCTTTATGTACACGCCAGGTTATTCTCGAGCTTACAGTTCCCTCTCATGGAAAGTGAGTTCAAAAGTGCTTTGACAGTCTGAGATTAAACCAGGGATCTGTCAACTTCAAGGGCAAATTATCAACCTTTCGAAAACTATGAAGATTAATTTCAAAAACCTCTCAAAACCAGGTAATTCAAGCTGAAGCCGATACACAGAAAAGTACACCAGAATCCTAAAACTCAGAAAAAACATTTGTTTCTCCGAATCGAAGGGGGAAAATACAAAAGCATTGCCCACAATTCAAACCAATCAATATTGTGTAATTAACAAGGACAATTTGGTGTTTTTTAGTCGATGAGTAGTGCAGATATCACTGTAAAATCAATCGACAGTAAGGAGAATACTTACTTCCGGGTGTACAATTCTCCGTTATCCAATGGGAATGGACGCTCGTATACCAATAGAGGGGACATGATCTTTATCTTTTAAATAACGTTAACTAAAGGGAACAATCTATCTGGCCTAACTAATTTAATAAAAATCACAGTTGCATTACACACAATGCAGTTTTTTGAGAACAAAAATTCGTAACTAATGTAATTTTTACATTCTGACGAAAAATTCAAATAATTATGAATACAAATAAAATAAAAGAAGCCTCCCGTGAGTTACTACAAACTATACAGTAGATTTAAAAAACGTTGTATAGAATAAAAGCTCACTGCAGGACGTTGTAGAAATGCATGTGTGCACCACGACAAAGGAGCCTCATTCACTTTACATAGGGGTTGTTTGCGTGGTGCCGACACGTAAATGTAACAAAGTTCGTGACTCCACCAGCATTGTGGTGTTAAGGAGTCGTGGTGGAGTCACGCATTCTGGTGAGATCAGGTTGCCCTTGGAAGTGGGTGTTTCTCATCTGCTGGTGGACTACCGGAGAGATCTACAGCAGGAGCACACGCTTGCCTCTGGGAGAGAGAAAAAGAGCCAGAGCGTCCACAGTGGAGAATAACCAGAAGGGCAACCATGCGCGGGAAGTCTTCTTCGCTGCTTTTGTGGCAGGACTACAGCGCCACTTACAGGCCTGGCATATGTACTACAGCGCCTCCAGCGCTTTCCAGCAGTCTCGTGTGAACGGACGCGTTTCCGGTGCCTGTTGCGTGTCGACGGGAGAACTTTTTGATAACGAGTGCGGTCCGTTTGCGTTATCGTCCTCGTGTGGCTCCAGGCTTAATGCACCAAAGGAACCTGTTCACACTGTTTTCTCTAAATCTCTGCAAGCAGTTGGGGGAAATAAATTGTTTTGTATAATTTTTACAGCTTAACATGACACCTGCACTTCACCAGTTTGTAGATGTCACTATTTTAAGATACATCTACAAGTGACTTTGTGATCCAATGGTTCTTAATGGAAGGAGGTATTGTACATTTTAGTTGATGTAGTAGTACATTACATTACATTGCATTTAGCTGACGCCTTTATCGAAGGATATTTACACTAGGTGCAATAAACCTTAACAACTCAAGCTCAGAACAACTATAAAAGTACAACCATTGTAAGTGCAGGTGCTATTGCATTGTTATCTAATGTCCAAGGTGCAAGTGAATCAGGTGGGTTTTCAGTTTGCGACAGAAGATCTTTAGACTTGTTGCTGTCCTGATTATATCAGTAGGAAGCCTGTTCCGTTAGTCCTGATCAACATTGATATCATTTTGACTTTACTGCAGTATTTCCAGCAATTCCTCAGTGACACATTTGTAACTTTGGTTGATCTTTACATACAAATCTTGCCTTGTGTTACTTCCAACCCATCATGTCGTTTTACTTTCATTACCAGCCAATATTTTGTCACAACAGGTGGAAGGATTTTTGTCTCATGGAGGAATGACCCCCCTCCAACATTCCCATGCTCGTACAGACAGTTTGGGCTCGATCCAGAAGCCTCACGCTGGGCCAGCCGAGCTGTGAAGCGCAGGTGAGAGGAGGAAAACAGGTGCCGCCGCCTCCTCCTCCTCCTCCTCCTCCTCCTCCTCCTCCTCCTCCTCCTCCTCCTCCTCCTCCTCCTCCTCCTCCGAATAGCAGAGCATCGGTTACACCAATGGCTGTCCTACAGAGTGGAACCCGTATTGATTAACAAGGAGATAGCACACACATCCGTTACTCAAGTAGAAGTACAGATACTCTTGTTTAAAGATACTCTGGTGAAAGTAGAAGTACTGACTAAACTTCTTTACTCAAGTAAAAGTAAAGGCTTTGAAATGTACTTCAGTAAAAAGTACCCATAACTCCCAGCTGTTTTAAAGAGTACCTGACCTCCCTTTATATTAATAGAACAATATAGTCATTGTTAGCTAATGAATGTTTCCATGCTGAACAACGGCAACATGACAACGTTTCCATTGGTCCCTCTTCTTTAGAGAAGACCAGGAAGTGATGGATACACGGATCGTGTTCAAATCAATAGGCACGCAGTGACTCTAAAGAATAATGATCACGCACCAACACACATTCAGACTAAAGGAACCAGCTGTTTGGGAAATGAGAGAAGTAGAAAGTACAAGTATTTGAGTTCAACATGTAAGAAGTAGAAAGTACAGGTATTTGTGTTCAACATGTAAGAAGTAGAAAGTACAGGTATTTGAGTTCAACATGTAAGAAGTAGAAAGTACAGGTATTTGTGTTCAACATGTAAGAAGTAGAAAGTACAGGTATTTGTGTTCAACATGTAAGAAGTAGAAAGTACAGGTATTTGTGTTCAACATGTAAGAAGTAGAAAGTACAGGTATTTGTGTTCAACATGTAAGAAGTAGAAAGTACAGGTATTTGTGTTCAACATGTAAGAAGTAGAAAGTACAGGTATTTGTGTTCAACATGTGAGAAGTAGAAAGTACAGGTATTTGAGTTCAACATGTAAGAAGTAGAAAGTACAGGTATTTGGGTTCAACACGTAATCAGTAAAAGTAAAAAGTAGTCAGAAAAATAAGTAGTGGAGTAAAGTACTGATACCAAGAAAATGTACTTAAGTACAGTAAGAAAGTATTTGTACTCCACTACTTCCCACCTCTGCCGTCCACCAACTGGCGATAGTGGGTGTAGGGTTACACACCGGCCCCCTGCATACCACGTTTAAGGGGTTGGAAATGGAATTACTGCATCTGTTTAAGAAGTCGATTTCTGCATTCTCCGAGCTGCCCACCCTGCCACTCCTTTATCTAAACCTCCCTTCTCTCCTCTCCTCCCGTTCCCCCTGATTCTCCCAGGGCTCTCAAAGTTCATGACGCCAAAGAAAAAGGCGAGGGAGGAGGAGAAAGGGGGGGTTTCTCACAGAGTTACTGAGGCGTGCTGTGAAACTGAAATGTTTGTCTTTGTAACCTCCTCATGGGAAGGTTGGCCCTCTGATACTCTCAAAGTCTGCCGTCCTTCCGATCATATAAAGTGTCAGATTTGAGTGGATTGGCATTGTGTTGATTATGTTGGGGTATTACGGGGTACACACCACCAGAATCCATTCTGTAGAGCTGCCAGCCAATCAGAGAAGGTGAGTACAGTTCTTTGTAGGAGTGAATACACTTGGGAACCATTTTTGGCGCGACTATCCAAAAAGCAGCAACTTAATGACTTCCTCTGATGCGTCCGGAGTTAGGCATTCATTGATGTGATGCTGCAGGTGTGTGTGCTTCAGTGATGTTTGCTGGCTGCCTCCATCCTCTGCATAATAACAGCTCACGGCTGGAGGTTAATGGAAGACGAGGATACTGTTCGACATCAAAAGTTTTAACGCCAAGTAGGTTTACACACACGCATTTGGTGTATGAGCTATTTAGAACATTATTATAAATATTATACAATAAAAAAAATTATAATAAAATAAACACAAATGAATTAAAGACAAATATATTGAAAGAATACATTTAAACTGAAAACTAAAATAAAAACCAAAAAAATAACTGCTATGTGAGAAAAAAAAAGATGTGCAGTATCTCAGTGGAAGAGCTGTTCAGTTTTAAAGGAGGCAGCAGAAATACAGAGAAGGGTCCAAGGTTTACATTCAGCTTGTTGCTCATTGTAGAACCACTCTAAATATGATATTTGGCCTCAAATCATCTGAGGCCTGGCGCCCCCCCTTCGATCTTTGGCGCCCCCCCCCAGGTTGGGAACCACTGCCATAACGGTACGTCCACACAGCAGCTTTAGACGAATCTTCCACCGCTTTTAACGCTTCTCTGCCCATTGACTTTGAATGGGGATGACGTCACTTTGCCTCGCTTTTTTTGCTTTTGAAAAAAGCATTACCTTGGTTTTATCAACATTTAAAAGAAGCTTTAGTTCAGAGAGCTGAGTCTGAATAATGTTAAAAACAGCCTGTAATTTAACACCAGCCTCCTGAATGGAGGGACCTGCACAGTACATCACGGTATCATCTGCATCAAAAATGTAAAGTAGCTTCATCCACATTTTCACCATTAGCAATGTTCAACCACTCAGAAGACAGCCCATCACAGTGAACACATTGGGACCTTTCAGAGAGGTAGTTCACAAACCACCCACTGCATGGCTGGATATGCCAATACTGAGTAGCCTCTGCTTTAAGATGCGATGATCGACGGTATCAAACGCTTTGGAAAGGTCAATAAATAGAGCTGCACAACTCTGCTTATTGTCTAAAATACTCGTAATGTCATTCACCACTTTCATTACATTACATTACATTGCATTTCGCTGACGCTTCTATCCAAAGCGACTTACAATAACTGCGTTCGACCAACAAAATACAAACTTGAAGAAAACAGAATCATAAAGTACATCAGGTTTCATAGAGCAAAACATTTCAAGTGCTCCTCAACTGGCTTTAGATAAGCCAGTCCTTTATTAGTATATAAGTGCTTTGTTAATAGTTCTATCGCTCGAAGTGGAGTCGAAAGAGATGAGTTTTCAGTCTGCGCCGGAAGGTGTGTAAGCTTTCTGCTGTCCTGATGTCAATGGGAGCTCATTCCACCATTTTGGAGCCAGGATAGCAAACCCACGTGTTTCTGCTGATGGGAACTTGGGTCCCCCTCGCAGCGAGGGTGCAGCGAGTCGTTTGGTTGATGCAGAGCGGAGTGCACGTGCTGGGGTGTACGGTTTAACCATGTCCTGGATGTAGGAAGGGCCAGATCCATACGCAGCATGGTACGCAAGTACCATTGTCTTGAAGTGGATTCTAGCAGTTACCGGAAGCCAGTGAAGTGAGCGGAGGAGCGGAGTGGTGTGGGAGAATTTAGGAAGGTTGAAGACCAGACGATTCGCTGCATTCTGGATGAGCTGCAGAGGTCGGATGGCACATGCAGGTAGACCAGCCAGGAGGGAGTTGCAGTAGTCTAGGCGTGAGATGACGAGAGCCTGGACCAGAACCTGCGTGGCTTTCTGGGTCAGCTGGGGACGTATCCTCCTGATGCTGTAAAGCGTGTATCTGCAGCAACGGGTTGTAGCAGCGATGTTTGCAGTAAACGACAGGTTGTTATCTAGGATAACACCCAGATTCCTTGCAGTCTGTGTCGGGAAACAACAGAGGGGCCGATGTTGATAGTCAGGTCAAGAGTGGGACAATCTTTTCCCGGAAGGAAAAGCAGTTCAGTCTTGTCAAGGTTGAGCTTGAGGTGATGAGCGGACATCCACTGAGAGATGTCAGCTAGACAAGCAGAGATGCGTGCGACGACCTGGGTCTCTGAGCGGGGAAAGGACAGAATTAATTGGGTGTCGTCAGCGTAGCAGTGGTATGAAAAACCATGCAGGCTAATGACAGATCCGAGCGAGTTTGTGTACAAGGAGAAGAGGAGGGGACCAAGAACAGAGCCCTGAGGGACCGCTGTAGTTAATTGACAAGGGTCGGACTCGGACCCTCTCCAAGTAACCCTGTAGGTGCGGTCTTTCATTGTCGCAGTGATGGTGCTGTGTTGTTTCTGAAGCCTGACTGATGTTTAGACAGGATGTCATTTTTACATAAAAACTCCTTTACCTGTTCACTCACTAGGCGTTCGAGCACCTTTGCCAGAACTGACAATTTAGAGATTGGCCTATAGTTATTTAAAATAGTTGCCTCCCCTCCTTTCAGTAAAGGCAAGACATAAGCTGACTTCCATACTTTTGGAATTGCATTTGTGCTGAGGGAGAGGTTAAAAAGAGTAGTGAGAGGAAGAGCAATAAAATCTGCAGCTATCTTTAAAAAGAAAGGTTCTACGTTGTCCGGGCCAGCCGGCTTTTTAGGATCTAGCTTGGTTAAAGCTTCATGAACAACATTGACAGTAAAAGGAGTAAAACTGAAAGGGTTTTCCAGACCACGTTGTTCAGAGTAACGGATTGTGGTGTTCACAGAAGCAGAGTTAGAAACAGAATGAAACAGAGAGCCACAGGACACAAAATGCTCATTAAAGCAATTTAGCATAGTGGCCCTGTCCGATATAGAGCCAGATGCTGTGGTAAGGCACGGAGGTAGCTCATTACGGATCTCACTGGTGGATATCGATTTTATGGCTTTCCAGAATTTCCTAGGATTATTTAGGTTTTCTGTGGTAACTGACAAATAGTACTTTGACTTTGCACTTTTGACATTTGAAGTGAATCTATTTCTTAGCTGCCTAAAACGCAGCCATTCTACCTCTGAGCCTGATTGCCTAGCCTTTGCCCAGGCCTTGTTTCTCTCATGAAGGAGACTGGACAGTTCAGCAGGAAACCAAGGATTGTCTCGTCCCTTTACTCTAAATGTACGCAGGGGTGCATGTCTATCAATGATCTCCATAAAACCAAGATAACAATAAGACCATGCAGTTTCTACATCAGCACACAGATCGATTTTTCCCCAATCAAACACAAACAGATCATGTACAAAACAGTGTCTATTTACTGCAGTTTTTCATGTATACCAGTAGTCTGATACAATATTTACAGTTTGAAAGGGTGTGAAAGGAAATTTGGTGATGATTAATGGTTTTTGTGTTAATGTAATCGCAGTTAAAACAGGACCGGTCAAATTTGACCGCGAACTCCAAAGTAGGGGGGAAACGAAGACAATAGAAGGGTTAACCCAACACAACAAGACTTTATTGTCCTATTGTCTCAATTTGCTTCTAACTAACCTCGTTTCATTGAACCTCACATCTCCATGTCTGACTGGATTTCAAAAAATATTTAAATAACGTGTCGCCTCGGTCCCCAGCGTATTATACGTGATTCAAAAGTTAATATCGGAGATGAGGCCTGAGTGTAATGAGATCTGACGTACGACTTCAAGTTAAGACGTGGAGGCCCCCCTGATGTCTGAAGATGTTTGCTTTCTTTAAGTTTCGACGCAGGCTTTCAGACGCCACCCTTGATCTCCGAGGGAATGCTGCTGTCACCGAGTTCTCACCGGCCGGATAAATAATCAGTGTATAAATAACTATACGGAGAGAAAAATCTATGTATCCATTTCGGGGCAAATATGCAATGATTCCAGAGATGATCCAGACTTTGGAAATGTCATTTAGTCAGATGATGTCTCGCTTAAAACAGATTGTAACTATATCTCTATGAGAACTCATTTTTCGTGCCAGAAATCTGACGGATACGGTTGACATTTTCACCAGACTTACATTTTTGAGTTTTTTGTTTTGAGGTTTGATGACGCAGTAATAGCTTTGCTAATTATGATTGTAGACATGCCTACCTCAAAATGTGAAAAGACAATTAGGAGAGGGCTCAGAGCTAATTTAAAGAGGACATATTATGCACATTTTCAGGTTCATATCAGTATGAAGTGTCTCTACTTTAAAGAGTCCTCTCCTGCTGATGTTCAGGTGTATATCAGTATGTAGTGTCTCTACTTTAAAGAGTCCTCTCCTGCTGATGTTCAGGTGTATATCAGCATGTAGTGTCTCTACTTTAAAGAGTCCTCTCCTGCTGATGTTCAGGTGTATATCAGTATGTAGTGTCTCTACTTTAAAGAGTCCTCTCCTGCTGATGTTCAGGTGTATATCAGTATGTAGTGTCTCTACTTTAAAGAGTCCTCTCCTGCTGATGTTCAGGTGTCTATCAGTATGTAGTGTCACTACTTTAAAGAGTCCTCTCCTGCTGATGTTCAGGTGTATATCAGTATGTAGTGTCTCTACTTTAAAGAGTCCTCTCCTGCTGATGTTCAGGTGTATATCAGTATGTAGTGTCTCCACTTTAAAGAGTCCTCTCCTGCTGATGTGCAGG